>NW_027194618.1:0-300000 GCF_032444005.1 Ranitomeya imitator
CTCTATACCCTACACTCTACACTCTATACCCAACTCTCTAAACCCTACACTCTATACCCTACACTCTACACTCTATAACCTACACTCTATACCCTACACTCTACACTCTATACCCTACACTCTACACTCTATACCCTACTCTCTAAACCCTACACTCTATACCCTACACTCTACACTCTATACCCTACACTCTATACCCTACACTCTACACTCTATACCCTACACTCTATACCCTACACTCTACACCCTACACTTTATAGCTTACACTCTATACCCTACACTCTATACCCTAAACTCTATACCATACACTCTATACCCTACACTCTATACCCTACACACTATACCCTACACTCTACACCATACACTCTATACCCTACCCTCTATACCTTACACTCTATACCCTACACTCTACACAGTATACCCTACACTCTATACCCTACACTCTACACTCTATACCCTACACTCTATACCATACACTCTATACCCTACACTCTATACCCTACACTCTAAATTCTATACCCTACACTCTATACCCTACACTCTATACCCTACACTCTACACTTTATACCCTACACTCTATACCCTACACTCTATACCCTACAGTCTATGCCCTACACTCTATACCCTACACTCTACACTCTATACCTTACACTCTATACCCTACACTCTATACCCTACACTCTATACCCTACACTCTATACCCTACACTCTACACTTTATACCCTACACTCTATACCCTACACTCTATACCATACACTCTATACCCTACACTCTATACCCTACACTCTACACTCTATACCCTACACTCTATACCCTACACTCTATACCCTACACTCTATACCCTACACTCTACACTTATACCCTACACTCTATACCCTCCACTCTATACCCCTACACTCTACACTCTACACCCTACACTCTACACTTTATACCCTACACTCTATACCCTACACTCTATACCCTTCACTCTATACCCTACACGCTATACCCTACACTCTATACCCTACACTCTATACCCTACACTCTACACTCTACACTCTATACCCTACACCCTATACCCTACACTCTATACCCTACACTCAACACTCTACACTCTATACCCTACACTCTATACCCTACACTCTATACCCTACACTCTATACCCTACACTCTACACTCTATACCCTACACTCTACACTCGATACCCTACACTCTATACCCTACAATCTATGCCATACACTCTATACCATACACTCTATACCATACACTCTATCCCCTACACTCTATACCATACACTCTACACTCTATACCCTACACTCTACACCCTACACTATATACCCTACACTCTACACTCTATACCCTACATTCTCTACCCTACACTCTATACCCTACACTCTATACCCTACACTCTACACTCTATACCCTACACTCTATACCCTACACTCTATACCCTACACTCTACACTTTATACCCTACACTCTAATACCCTACACTCTATACCCCTCCACTCTAATACCCTCCACTCTACACCCTACACTCTACACTTTATACCCTACACTCTAATACCCTACACTCTATACCCTTCACTCTATACCCTACACGCTATACCCTACACTCTATACCCTACACTCTATACCCTACACTCTATACCCTACACTCTACACCCTACACTCTATACCCTACACCCTATACCCTACACTCTATACCCTACACACAACACCTACACTCTATACCCTACACTCTAAACCCTACACTCTATACCCTACACTCTACACTCTATACCCTACACTCTACACTCGATACCCTACACTCTATACCCTACAATCTATACCATACACTCTAAACCATACACTCTATACCATACACTCTAATCCCCTACACTCAATACCATACACCCTACACTATATACCCAACACTCTACACACTAAACCCTACATTCTCTACCCTACACTCTATACACATACACTCTATACCATACACTCTATCCCCTACACTCTATACCATACACTTTACACTCTATACCCTACTTTCTATACCCTAAACTCTACACTCTATACCCTACACTCTATACCCTACACTCTACACTCTATAACCCTACACTCTACACTCTAAACCCTACACTCTACACCCTACACTCTATACCAAACACTCAATACCCCCAACACTCTACACACTATACCCTACACTCTAAAACCCTACACTCTATACCCAACACCCAACGCTCTATACCCAACACTCTATACCCTACACTCTATTCCATACACTCTATACCCTACACTCTAAACCCTACACTCAACCCTCTATACCCTACACTCTATACCCTACACTCTACACTCAATACCCTACACCTCTACACTCTATACCCTACACTCTATACCCAACAACTATACCATACACTCTATACCATACACTCTATACCCTACACTCTATACCCAACACACTACACTCTATACCCTACACTCTATACCCTACACTCTATAACCCTACACTCTACACTCTATACCCTACACTCTATACCCTACAATCTATACCATACACTCTATACCATACACTCTATACCCTACACTCTATACCTCACACTCTACACTCTATCCCCTGCACTTTATACCATACACTCTACACGCTATACCCTACACTCTATACCCTACACTCTATACCCTACACTCTATACCCTACACTCTACACCCTACACTCTATACCCTACACCCTATACCCTACACTCTATACCCTACACTCAACACCCTACACTCTATACCCTACACTCTATACCCTACACTCTATACCCTACACTCTATACCCTACACTCTACACTCTATACCCTACACTCTACACTCGATACCCTACACTCTATACCCTACAATCTATACCATACACTCTATACCATACACTCTATACCATACACTCTATCCCCTACACTCTATACCATACACTCTACACTCTATACCCTACACTCTACACCCTACACTATATACCCTACACTCTACACTCTATACCCTACATTCTCTACCCTACACTTTATACCATACACTCTATACCATACACTCTATCCCCTACACTCTATACCATACACTTTACACTCTATACCCTACTTTCTATACCCTACACTCTACACTCTATACCCTACACTCTATACCCTACACTCTACACTCTATACCCTACACTCTACACTCTGTACCCTACACTCTACACACTACACTCTATACCATACTCTCTATACCCTACACTCTACACTCTATACCCTACACTCTATACCCTACACTCTATACCCTACACCCTACGCTCTATACCCTACACTCTATACCCTACACTCTACACTCTATACCCTACACTCTATTCCATACACTCTATACCCTACACTCTATACCCTACACTCTACACTCTATACCCTACACTCTATACCCTACACTCTACACTCTATACCCTACACTCTACACTCTATACCATACACTCTATACCCTACAATCTATACCCTACACTCTATTCCATACACTCTATACCCTACACTCTATACCCTACACTATACACTCTATACCCTACACTCTATACCCTACACTCTATACCCTACACTCTACACTCTATACCCTACACTCTACACTCTATACCCTACACTCTATACCCTACAATCTATACCCTACACTCTATTCCATACACTCTATACCCTACACTCTATACCCTACACTCTACACTCTATACCCTACACTCTATACCCTACACTCTACACTCTATACCCTACACTCTACACTCTATACCCTACACTCTATACCCTACAATCTATACCATACACTCTATACCATACACTCTATACCCTACACTCTATACCTCACACTCTACACTCTATCCCCTGCACTTTATACCCTACACTCTATACCCTACACCCTACGCTCTATACCCTACACTCTATACACTACACTCTACACTCTATACCCTACACTCTATTCCATACACTCTATACCCTACACTCTATACCCTACACTCTACACTCTATACCCTACACTCTATACCCTACACTCTATACCCTACACCCTACGCTCTACACCCTACACTCTATACCCTACACTCTACACTCTATACCCTACACTCTATTCCATACACTCTATACCCTACACTCTATACCCTACACTCTACACTCTATACCCTACACTCTATACCCTACACTCTACACTCTATACCCTACACTCTACACTCTATACCCTACACTCTATACCCTACAATCTATACCATACACTCTATACCATACACTCTATACCCTACACTCTATACCCTACACTCTACACTCTATACCCTACACTCTATACCCTACTCTCTATACCCTACACTCTACACTCTATACCCTACACTCTACACTCTATACCCTACACTCTATACCCTACAATCTATACCATACACTCTATACCATACACTCTATACCCTACACTCTATACCTCACACTCTACACTCTATCCCCTGCACTTTATACCCTACACTCTATACCCTACACCCTACGCTCTTTACCCTACACTCTATACACTACACTCTACACTCTATACCCTACACTCTATTCCATACACTCTATACCCTACACTCTATACCCTACACTCTACACTCTATACCCTACACTCTATACCCTACACTCTACACTCTATACCCTACACTCTACACTCTATACCCTACACTCTATACCCTACAATCTATACCATACACTCTATACTATACACTCTATACCCTACACTCTATACCCTACACTCTACACTCTATACCCTACACTCTATACCCTACAATCTATACCATACACTCTATACCATACACTCTATACCCTACACTCTATACCTCACACTCTACACTCTATCCCCTGCACTTTATACCCTACACTCTACACTCTATACCCTACACTCTACACTCTATACACTACACTCTATACCCTACAATCTATACCATACACTCTATACCATACACTCTATACCCTACACTCTATACCTCACACTCTACACTCTATCCCCTGCACTTTATACCATACACTCTACACTCTATACCCTACACTCTATACCCTACACTCTACACTCTATACCCTACACTCTATACCCTACACTCTACACTCTATACCCTACACTCTATACCCTACAATCTATACCATACACTCTATACCATACACACTATACCCTACACTCTATACCCTACACTCTATACCATACACTCTATACCCTACACTCTATATCATACACTCTATAGCCTACACTCTATTCCCTACACTCTATACAATACACTCTATAACCTACACTCTATACCCTACACTATACACTCTATACCCTACACTCTACACTCTATACCATACACTCTTTACCCTACACTCTATACCCTACACGCTATACCCTACACTCTACACTCTTTACCCTACACTCTGTACCAAACACTCTATACCCTACACTCTATACCGTACACTCTATACCCTACACTCTACACTCTATACCCTACACTCTATAACATACACTTTATACCCTACACTCTATACCTTACACTCTATACCCTACACTCTACACCCTACAATCTACAATCTATACCCTACACTCTATAACCTACCCTCTATACCCTACACTCTATACCCTACACTCTATACCCTACACTCTACACTTTATACCCTACACTCTATACCCTACACTCTATACCATACACTCTATACCCTACACTCTATACCCTACACTCTATACCCTACACTCTATACCCTACACTCTACACTTTATACCCTACACTCTATACCCTACACTCTATACCCTCCACTCTATACCCTACACTCTACACTCTACACCCTACACTCTACACTTTATACCCTACACTCTATACCCTACACTCTATACCCTTCACTCTATACCCTACACGCTATACCCTACACTCTATACCCTACACTCTATACCCTACACTCTATACCCTACACTCTACACCCTACACTCTATACCCTACACCCTATACCCTACACTCTATACCCTACACTCAACACCCAACACTCTATACCCTACACTCTATACCCTACACTCTACACTCTATACCCTACACTCTACACTCGATACCCAACACTCTATACCCTACAATCTATACCCTACACTCTATACCATACACTCTATACCATACACTCTATCCCCTACACTCTATACCATACACTCTACACTCTATACCCTACACTCTACACCCTACACTATATACCCTACACTCTACACTCTATACCCTACATTCTCTACCCTACACTCTATACCATACACTCTATACCATACACTCTATCCCCTACACTCTATACCATACACTTTACACTCTATACCCTACTTTCTATACCCTACATTCTACACTCTATACCCTACACTCTATACCCTACACTCTACACTCTATACCCTACACTCTACACTCTATACCCTACACTCTACACCCTACACTCTATACCATACACTCTATACCCTACACTCTATACCCTACACTCTATACCTTACACCCTACGCTCTATACCCTACACTCTATACCCTACACTCTACACTCTATACCTCACACTCTATTCCATACACTCTATACCCTACACTCTATACCCTACACTCTACACTCTATACCCTACACTCTACACTCTATACCCTACACTCTATACCCTACAATCTATACCATACACTCTATACCATACACTCTATACCCTACACTCTACACTCTATACCCTACACTCTACACTCTATACCCTACACTCTATACCCTACAATCTATACCATACACTCTATACCATACACTCTATACCCTACACTCTATACCTCACACTCTACACTCTATCCCCTGCACTCTATAACACACACTCTACACTCTATACCCTACACTCTATATCCTACACTCTACACTCTATACCCTACACTCTATACCCTACACTCTACACTCTATACCCTACACTCTACACTCTGTACCCTACACTCTATACCCTACACTCTATACCATACACTCTGTACCCTACACTCTATACCTCACACTCTACACTATATCCCCTGCACTCTATACCATACACTCTACACTCTATACCCTACACTCTATACCCTACACTCTACACTCTATACCCTACACTCTATACCCTACACTCTACACTCTATACCCTACAATCTATACCATACACTCTATACCATACACTCTATACCCTACACTCTACACTCTATACCCTACACTCTATACCCTACACTCTATACCCTACACTCTACACTCTATACCCTACACTCTACGCTCTATACCCTACACTCTATAACCTACAATCTATACCATACACGCTATACCATACACTCTATACCCTACACTCTATACCTCACACTCTACACTCTATCCCCTGCACTCTATACCATACACTCTACACTCTATACCCTACACTCTATACCCTACACTCTACACTCTATACCCTACACTCTATACCCTACACTCTACACTCTATACCCTACACTCTACACTCTATACCCTACACTCTATACCCTACAATCTATACCATACACTCTATACCATACACTCTATACCCTACACTCTATACCCTACACTCTATACCCTACACTCTATACCATACACTCTATACCCTACACTCTATATCATACACTCTATAGCCTACACTCTATTCCCTACACTCTATACCATACACTCTATACCCTACACTCTATACCCTACACTCTACACTCTATACCCTACACTCTATACCCTACATTCTATACCCTACACTCTATACCCTACACTCTACACTTTATACCCTACACTCTATACCCTACACTCTATACCATACACTCTATACCCTACACTCTATACCCTACACTCTATACCCTACACTCTACACTCTATACCCTACACTCTATACCCTACACTCTATACCCTACACTCTACACTTTATACCCTACACTCTATACCCTACACTCTATACCCTCCACTCTATACCCTACACTCTACACTCTACACCCTACACTCTACACTTTATACCCTACACTCTATACCATACACTCTATACCCTTCACTCTATACCCTACACGCTAAACCCTACACTCTATACCCTACACTCTATACCCTACACTCTACACCCTACACTCTATACCCTACACCCTATACCCTACACTCTATACCCTACACTCAACACCCTACACTCTATACCCTACACTCTATACCCTACACTCTATACCCTACACTCTATACCCTACACTCTACACTCTATACCCTACACTCTACACTCGATACCCTACACTCTATACCTTACAATCTATACCATACACTCTATACCATACACTCTATACCATACACTCTATCCCCTACACTCTATACCATACACTCTACACTCTATACTCTACACTCTACACCCTACACTATATACCCTACACTCTACACTCTATACCCTACATTCTCTACCCTACACTCTATACCATACACTCTACACCATACACTCTATCCCCTACACTCTATACCATACACTTTACACTCTATACCCTACTTTCTATACCCTACACTCTACACTCTATAACCTACACTCTATACCCTACACTCTACACTCTATACCCTACACTCTACACTCTATACCCTACACTCTACACCCTACACTCTATACCATACACTCTATACCCTACACTCTACACTCTATACCCTACACTCTATACCCTACACTCTATACCCTACACCCTACGCTCTATACCCTACACTCTATACCCTACACTCTACACTCTATACCCTACACTCTATTCCATACACTCTATACCCTACACTCTATACCCTACACTCTACACTCTATACCCTACACTCTATACCCTACACTCTACACTCTATACCCTACACTCTACACTCTATACCCTACACTCTATACCCTACACTCTACACCCTACACTCTATACCATACACTCTATACCCTACACTCTACACTCTATACCCTACACTCTATACCCTACACTCTATACCCTACACCCTACGCTCTATACCCTACACTCTATACCCTACACTCTACACTCTATACCCTACACTCTATACCCTACACTCTATACCCTACACTCTACACTCTATACCCTACACTCTATACCCTACACTCTATACCCTACACTCTACACTCTATACCCTACACTCTACACTCTATACCCTACACTCTATACCCTACAATCTATACCATACACTCTATACCATACACTCTATACCCTACACTCTATACCTCACACTCTACACTCTATCCCCTGCACTTTATACCATACACTCTACACTCTATACCCTACACTCTATACCCTACACTCTACACTCTATACCCTACACTCTATACCCTACACTCTACACTCTATACCCTACACTCTATACCCTACAATCTATACCATACACTCTATACCATACACTCTATACCCTACACTCTATACCCTACACTATATACCCTACACTCTATACCCTACACTCTATATCATACACTCTATAGCCTGCACTCTATTCCCTACACTCTATACCATACACTCTATACCCTACACTCTATACCCTACACTATACACTCTATACCCTACACTCTACACTCTATACCATACACTCTTTACCCTACACTCTATACCCTACACTCTATACCCTACACTCTATACCCTACACTCTACACTCTTTACCCTACACTCTGTACCAAACACTCTATACCCTAGACTCTATACCGTACACTCTATACCCTACACTCTACACTCTATACCCTACACTCTATAACATACACTTTATACCCTACACTCTATACCTTACACTCTATACCCTACACTCTACACCCTACAATCTACAATCTATACCCTACACTCTATAACCTACCCTCTATACCCTACACTCTACACCCTACTCTCTACACTTTATACCCTACACTCTACACTCTATACCCTACACTCTATACCCTACACTCTATACTCTATAACCTACACTCTACAATCTATACCCAACTCTCTAAACACTACACTCTATACCCTACACTCTACACACTATACCCTACACTCTATACCCTACACTCTACACTCTATACCCTACACTCTACACTCTTTACCCTACACTCTGTACCAAACACTCTATACCCTACACTCTACACTCTTTACCCTACACTCTGTACCAAACACTCTATACCCTACACTCTATACCGTACACTCTATACCCTACACTCTACACTCTATAACCTACACTCTATAACATACACTTTATACCCTACACTCTATACCTTACACTCTATACCCTACACTCTACACCCTACAATCTACAATCTATACCCTACACTCTATAACCTACCCTCTATACCCTACACTCTACACCCTACTCTCTACACTTTATATCCTACACTCTACACTCTATACCCTACACTCTATACCCTACACTCTATACTCTATAACCTACACTCTACACTCTATACCCAACTCTCTAAACACTACACTCTATACCCTACACTCTACACACTATACCCTACACTCTATACCCTACACTCTACACTCTATACCCTACACTCTACACTCTATACCCTACTCTCTAAACCCTACACTCTATACCCTACACTCTACACTCTATCCCCTGCACTCTATACCATACACTCTACACTCTATACTCTACACTCTATACCCTACACTCTACACTCTATACCCTACACTCTATACCCTACACTCTACACTCTATACCCTACACTCTACACTCTATACCCTACACTCTAAACCCTACAATCTATACCATACACTCTATACCATACACTCTATACCCTACACTCTACACTCTATAACCTACACTCTACACTCTATACCCTTCACTCTATACCCTACAATCTATACCATACACTCTATACCATACACTCTATACCCTACACTCTATACCTCACACTCTACACTCTATCCCCTGCACTCTATAACACACACTCTACACTCTATACCCTACACTCTATATCCTACACTCTACACTCTATACCCTACACTCTATACCCTACACTCTACACTCTATACCCTACACTCTGTACCCTACACTCTATACCCTACACTCTATACCATACACTCTGTACCCTACACTCTATACCTCACACTCTACACTATATCCCCTGCACTCTATACCATACACTCTACACTCTATACCCTACACTCTATACCCTACACTCTACACTCTATACCCTACACTCTATACCCTACACTCTACACTCTATACCCTACACTCTACACTCTATACCCTACACTCTATACCCTACAATCTATACCATACACTCTATACCATACACTCTATACCCTACACTCTATACCCTGCACTCTACACTCTATACCTTACACTCTATACCCTACACTCTATACCCTACACTCTACACTCTATACCCTACACTCCACACTCTATACCCTACACTCTATACCCTACAATCTATACCATACACTCTATACCATACACTCTATACCCTACACTCTATACCTCACACTCTACACTCTATCCCCTGCACTCTATAACACACACTCTACACTCTATACCCTACACTCTATACCCTACACTCTATATCCTACACTCTATACCCTACACTCTATACCCTACACTCTACACCCTACACTCTACACTCTGTACCCTACACTCTATACCCTACACTCTATACCATACACTCTGTACCCTACACTCTATACCTCACACTCTACACTATATCCCCTGCACTCTATACCATATACTCTATACCCTACACTCTACACTCTATACCCTACACTCTGTACCCTACACTCTACACTCTATACCCTACACTCTATACCCTACAATCTATACCATACACTCTATACCATACACTCTATACCCTACACTCTATACCCTACACTCTACACTCTATACCCTACACTCTACACTCTATACCCTACACTCTATACCCTACAATCTTTACCATACACGCTATACCATACACTCTATACCCTACACTCTATACCTCACACTCTACACTCTATCCCCTGCACTCTATACCATACACTCTACACTCTATACCCTACACTCTATACCCTACACTCTATACCCTACACTCTACACTCTATACCCTACACTCTACACTCTATACCCTACACTCTATACCCTACAATCTATACCATACACTCTATACTATACACTCTATACCCTACACTCTATACCCTACACTCTATACCCTACACTCTATACCATACACTCTATACCCTACACTCTATATCATACACTCTATAGCCTACACTCTATTCCCTACACTCTATACCATACACTCTATACCCTACACTCTATACCCTACACTATACACTCTATACCCTACTCTCTACACTCTATACCATACACTCTATACCCTACACTCTATACATAGTAACATAGTAACATAGTAACATAGTTAGTAAGGCCGAAAAAAGACATTTGTCCATCCAGTTCAGCCTATATTCCATCATAATAAATACCCAGATCTACGTCCTTCTACAGAACCTAATAATTGTATGATACAATATTGTTCTGCTCCAGGAAGACATCCAGGCCTCTCTTGAACCCCTCGACTGAGTTCGCCATCACCACCTCCTCAGGCAAGCAATTCCAGATTCTCACTGCCCTAACAGTAAAGAATCCACTTCTATGTTGGTGGAAAAACCTTCTCTCCTCCAGACGCAAAGAATGCCCCCTTGTGCCCGTCACCTTCCTTGGTATAAACAGATCCTCAGCGAGATATTTGTATTGTCCCCTTATATACTTATACATGGTTATTAGATCGCCCCTCAGTCGTCTTTTTTCTAGACTAAATAATCCTAATTTCGCTAATCTATCTGGGTATTGTAGTTCTCCCATCCCCTTTATTAATTTTGTTGCCCTCCTTTGTACTCTCTCTAGTTCCATTATATCCTTCCTGAGCACCGGTGCCCAAAACTGGACACAGTACTCCATGTGCGGTCTAACTAGGGATTTGTACAGAGGCAGTATAATGCTCTCATCATGTGTATCCAGACCTCTTTTAATGCACCCCATGATCCTGTTTGCCTTGGCAGCTGCTGCCTGGCACTGGCTGCTCCAGGTAAGTTTATCATTAACTAGGATCCCCAAGTCCTTCTCCCTGTCAGATTTACCCAGTGGTTTCCCGTTCAGTGTGTAATGGTGATATTGATTCCCTCTTCCCATGTGTATAACCTTACATTTATCATTGTTAAACCTCATCTGCCACCTTTCAGCCCAAGTTTCCAACTTATCCAGATCCATCTGTAGCAGAATACTATCTTCTCTTGTATTAACTGCTTTACATAGTTTTGTATCATCTGCAAATATCGATATTTTACTGTGTAAACCTTCTACCAGATCATTAATGAATATGTTGAAGAGAACAGGTCCCAATACTGACCCCTGCGGTACCCCACTGGTCACAGCGACCCAGTTAGAGACTATACCATTTATAACCACCCTCTGCTTTCTATCACTAAGCCAGTTACTAACCCATTTACACACATTTTCCCCCAGACCAAGCATTCTCATTTTGTGTACCAACCTCTTGTGCGGCACGGTATCAAACGCTTTGGAAAAATCGAGATATACCACGTCCAATGACTCACCGTGGTCCAGTCTATAGCTTACCTCTTCATAAAAACTGATTAGATTGGTTTGACAGGAGCGATTTCTCATAAACCCATGCTGATATGGAGTTAAACAGTTATTCTCATTGAGATAATCCAGAATAACATCCCTCAGAAACCCTTCAAATATTTTACCAACAATAGAGGTTAGACTTACTGGCCTATAATTTCCAGGTTCACTTTTAGAGCCATTTTTGAATATTGGCACCACATTTGCTATGCGCCAGTCCTGCGGAACAGACCCTGTCGCTATAGAGTCACTAAAAATAAGAAATAATGGTTTATCTATTACATTACTTAGTTCTCTTAGTACTCGTGGGTGTATGCCATCCGGACCCGGAGATTTATCTATTTTAATCTTATTTAGCCGGTTTCGCACCTCTTCTTGGGTTAGATTGGTGACCCTTAATATAGGGTTTTCATTGTTTCTTGGGATTTCACCTAGCATTTCATTTTCCACCGTGAATACCGTGGAGAAGAAGGTGTTTAATATGTTAGCTTTTTCCTCGTCATCTACAACCATTCTTTCCTCACTATTTTTTAAGGGGCCTACATTTTCAGTTTTTATTCTTTTACTATTGATATAGTTGAAGAACAGTTTGGGATTAGTTTTACTCTCCTTAGCAATGTGCTTCTCTGTTTCCTTTTTGGCAGCTTTAATTAGTTTTTTAGATAAAGTATTTTTCTCCCTATAGTTTTTTAGAGCTTCAATGGTGCCATCCTGCTTTAGTAGTGCAAATGCTTTCTTTTTACTGTTAATTGCCTGTCTTACTTCTTTGTTTAGCCACATTGGGTTTTTCCTATTTCTAGTCCTTTTATTCCCACAAGGTATAAACCGCTTACACTGCCTATTTAGGATGTTCTTAAACATTTCCCATTTATTATCTGTATTCTCATTTCTGAGGATATTGTCCCAGTCTACCAGATTAAGGGCATCTCTAAGCTGTTCAAACTTTGCCTTCCTAAAGTTCAATGTTTTTGTGACTCCCTGACAAGTCCCCCTAGTGAAAGACAGGTGAAACTGCACAATATTGTGGTCGCTATTTCCTAAATGCCCAACCACCTGCAGATTTGTTATTCTGTCAGGTCTATTAGATAGTATTAGGTCTAAAAGTGCTGCTCCTCTGGTTGGATTCTGCACCAATTGTGAAAGATAATTTTTCTTGGTTATTAGCAGAAACCTGTTGCCTTTATGGGTTTCACAGGTTTCTGTTTCCCAGTTAATATCCGGGTAGTTAAAGTCCCCCATAACCAGGACCTCATTATGGGTTGCAGCTTCATCTATCTGCTTTAGAAGTAGACTTTCCATGCTTTCTGTTATATTTGGGGGTTTGTAACAGACCCCAATGAGAATTTTGTTACCATTTTTCCCTCCATGAATTTCAACCCATATGGACTCGACATCCTCATTCCCTTCGCTAATATCCTCCCTTAAAGTGGACTTTAGACAAGACTTTACACTCTATACCCTACAATCTACACTCTATACCCTACAATCTATACACTACACTCTATACCCTACACTCTACACTCTATACTCTATACCCTACACTCTACACTCTATACCCAACTCTCTAAACCCTACACTCTATACCCTACCCTCTACACTCTATAACCTACACTCTATACCCTACACTCTACACTCTATACCATACACTCTACACTCTATACCCTACTCTCTAAACCCTACACTCTATACCCTACACTCTACACTCTATACCCTACACTCTATACCCTACACTCTACACTCTATACCCTACACTCTATACCCTACACTCTACACCCTACACTTTATAGCTTACACTCTATACCCTACACTCTATACCCTAAACTCTATACCATACACTCTATACCCTACACTCTATACCCTACACACTATACCCTACACTCTACACCATACACTCTATACCCTACCCTCTATACCTTACACTCTATACCCTACACTCTACACAGTATACCCTACACTCTATACCCTACACTCTACACTCTATATCCTACACTCTACACCATACACTCTATACCCTACACTCTATACCCTACACTCTAAACTCTATACCCTACACTCTATACCCTACACTCTATACCCTACACTCTACACTTTATACCCTACACTCTATACCCTACACTCTATACCCTACACTCTATACCCTACACTCTATACCCTACACTCTACACTCTATACCCTACACTCTATACCCTACACTCTATACCCTACACTCTACACTTTATACCCTACACTCTATACCCTACACTCTATACCATACACTCTATACCCTACACTCTATACCCTACACTCTACACTCTACACCCTACACTCTATACCCTACACTCTATACCCTACACTCTACACTTTATACCCTACACTCTATACCCTCCACTCTATACCCTACACTCTACACTCTACACCCTACACTCTACACTTTATACCCTACACTCTATACCCTACACTCTATACCCTTCACTCTATACCCTACACGCTATACCCTACACTCTATACCCTACACTATATACCCTACACTCTACACCCTACACTCTATACCCTACACCCTATACCCTACACTCTATACCCTACACTCAACACTCTACACTCTATACCCTACACTCTATACCCTACACTCTATACCCTACACTCTATACCCTACACTCTACACTCTATACCCTACACTCTACACTCGATACCCTACACTCTATACCCTACAATCTATGCCATACACTCTATACCATACACTCTATACCATACACTCTATCCCCTACACTCTATACCATACACTCTACACTCTATACCCTACACTCTACACCCTACACTATATACCCTACACTCTACACTCTATACCCTACATTCTCTACCCTACACTCTATACCCTACACTCTATACCCTACACTCTACACTCTATACCCTACACTCTATACCCTACACTCTACACTCTATACCCTACACTCTACACTCTATACCCTACACTCTATACCCTACAATCTATACCATACACTCTATACCATACACTCTATACCCTACACTCTATACCCTACACTCTATACCCTACACTCTATACCATACACTCTATACCCTACACTCTATATCATACACTCTATAGCCTACACTCTATTCCCTACACTCTATACCATACACTCTATACCCTACACTCTATACCCTACACTATACACTCTATACCCTACTCTCTACACTCTATACCATACACTCTATACCCTACACTCTATACCCTACACTCTACACTCTATACCCTACACTCTATACCCTACACTCTATACCCTACACTCTATACCCTACACTCTACACTTTTTACTCTACACTCTATACCCTACACTCTATACCATACACTCTATACCCTACACTCTATACCCTACACTCTATACCCTACACTCTACACTCTATACCCTACACTCTATACCCTACACGCTATACCCTACACTCTACACTTTATACCCTACACTCTATACCCTACACTCTATACCCTCCACTCTATACCCTACACTCTACACTCTACACCCTACACTCTACACTTTATACCCTACACTCTATACCCTACACTCTATACCCTTTACTCTATACCCTACACGCTATACCCTACACTCTATACCCTACACTCTATACCATACACTCGATACCCTACACTCTATATCATACACTCTATAGCCTACACTCTATTCTCTACACTCTATACCATACACTCTATACCCTACACTCTATACCCTACACTATACACTCTATACCCTACTCTCTACACTCTATACCATACACTCTATACCCTACACTCTATACCCTACACTCTACACTCTATACCCTACACTCTATACCCTACACTCTATACCCTACACTCTATACCCTACACTCTATACCCTACACTCTACACTTTATACCCTACACTCTATACCCTACACTCTATACCATACACTCTATACCCTACACTCTATACCCTACACTCTATACCCTACACTCTACACTCTATACCCTACACTCTATACCCTACACTCTATACCCTACACTCTACACTTTATACCCTACACTCTATACCCTACACTCTATACCCTCCACTCTATACCCTACACTCTACACTCTACACCCTACACTCTACACTTTATACCCTACACTCTATACCCTTTACTCTATACCCTACACGCTATACCCCACACTCTATACCCTACACTCTATACCCTACACTCTATACCCTACACTCTACACCCTACACTCTATACCCTACACCCTATACCCTACACTCTATACCCTACACTCAACACCCTACACTCTATACCCTACACTCTATACCCTACACTCTATACCCTACACTCTATACCCTACACTCTACACTCTATACCCTACACTCTACACTCGATACCCTACACTCTATACCCTACAATCTATACCATACACTCTATACCATACACTCTATACCATACACTCTATCCCCTACACTCTATACCATACACTCTACACTCTATAGCCTACACTCTACACCCTACACTATATACCCTACACTCTACACTCTATACCCTACATTCTCTACCCTACACTCTATACCATACACTCTACACCATACACTCTATCCCCTACACTCTATACCATACACTTTACACTCTATACCCTACTTTCTATACCCTACACTCTACACTCTATACCCTACACTCTATACCCTACACTCTACACTCTATACCCTACACTCTACACTCTATACCCTACACTCTACACCCTACACTCTATACCATACACTCTATACCCTACACTCTACACTCTATACCCTACACTCTATACCCTACACTCTATACCCTACACCCTACGCTCTATACCCTACACTCTATACCCTACACTCTACACTCTATACCCTACACTCTATTCCATACACTCTATACCCTACACTCTATACCCTACACTCTACACTCTATACCCTACACTCTATACCCTACACTCTACACTCTATACCCTACACTCTACACTCTATACCCTACACTCTATACCCTACAATCTATACCATACACTCTATACCATACACTCTATACCCTACACTCTATACCCTACACTCTACACTCTATACCCTACACTCTATACCCTACACTCTATACCCTACACTCTACACTCTATACCCTACACTCTACACTCTATACCCTACACTCTATACCCTACAATCTATACCATACACTCTATACCATACACTCTATACCCTACACTCTATACCTCACACTCTACACTCTATCCCCTGCACTTTATACCATACACTCTACACTCTATACCCTACACTCTATACCCTACACTCTACACTCTATACCCTACACTCTATACCCTACACTCTACACTCTATACCCTACACTCTATACCCTACAATCTATACCATACACTCTATACCATACACTCTATACCCTACACTCTATACCCTACACTCTATACCATACACTCTATACCCTACACTCTATATCATACACTCTATAGCCTACACTCTATTCCCTACACTCTATACCATACACTCTATACCCTACACTCTATACCCTACACTATACACTCTATACCCTACACTCTACACTCTATACCATACACTCTTTACCCTACACTCTATACCCTACACTCTATACCCTACACTCTACACTCTTTACCCTACACTCTGTACCAAACACTCTATAACCTACACTCTATACCGTACACTCTATACCCTACACTCTACACTCTATACCCTACACTCTATAACATACACTTTATACCCTACACTCTATACCTTACACTCTATACCCTACACTCTACACCCTACAATCTACAATCTATACCCTACACTCTATAACCTACCCTCTATACCCTACACTCTACACCCTACTCTCTACACTTTATACCCTACACTCTACACTCTATACCCTACACTCTACACTCTACACTCTATACCCAACTCTCTAAACACTACACTCTATACCCTACACTCTACACACTATACCCTACACTCTATACCCTAAACTCTACACTCTATACCCTACACTCTACACTCTATACCCTACTCTCTAAACCCTACACTCTATACCCTACACTCTACACTCTATACCGTACACTCTATACCCTACACTCTACACTCTATCCCCTGCACTCTATACCATAAACTCTACACTCTATACTCTACACTCTATACCCTACACTCTATACCCTACACTCTATACCCTACACTCTACACTCTATACCCTACACTCTACACTCTATACCCTACACTCTATACCCTACAATCTATACCATACACTCTATACCATACACTCTATACCCTACACTCTATACCTCACACTCTACACTCTATCCCCTGCACTTTATACCATACACTCTACACTCTATACCCTACACTCTATACCCTACACTCTACACTCTATACCCTACACTCTATACCCTACACTCTACACTCTATACCCTACACTCTATACCCTACAATCTATACCATACACTCTATACCATACACTCTATACCCTACACTCTATACCCTACACTCTATACCATACACTCTATACCCTACACTCTATATCATACACTCTATAGCCTACACTCTATTCCCTACACTCTATATCATACACTCTATACCCTACACTCTATACCCTACACTATACACTCTATACCCTACACTCTACACTCTATACCATACACTCTTTACCCTACACTCTATACCCTACACTCTATACCCTACACTCTACACTCTTTACCCTACACTCTGTACCAAACACTCTATAACCTACACTCTATACCGTACACTCTATACCCTACACTCTACACTCTATACCCTACACTCTATAACATACACTTTATACCCTACACTCTATACCTTACACTCTATACCCTACACTCTACACCCTACAATCTACAATCTATACCCTACACTCTATAACCTACCCTCTATACCCTACACTCTACACCCTACTCTCTACACTTTATACCCTACACTCTACACTCTATACCCTACACTCTACACTCTACACTCTATACCCAACTCTCTAAACACTACACTCTATACCCTACACTCTACACACTATACCCTACACTCTATACCCTAAACTCTACACTCTATACCCTACACTCTACACTCTATACCCTACTCTCTAAACCCTACACTCTATACCCTACACTCTACACTCTATACCGTACACTCTATACCCTACACTCTACACTCTATCCCCTGCACTCTATACCATAAACTCTACACTCTATACTCTACACTCTATACCCTACACTCTATACCCTACACTCTATACCCTACACTCTACACTCTATACCCTACACTCTACACTCTATACCCTACACTCTATACCCTACAATCTATACCATACACTCTATACCATACACTCTATACCCTACACTCTATACCTCACACTCTACACTCTATCCCCTGCACTCTATAACACACACTCTACACTCTATACCCTACACTCTATATCCTACACTCTACACTCTATACCCTACACTCTATACCCTACACTCTACACTCTATACCCTACACTCTGTACCCTACACTCTATACCCTACACTTTATACCATACACTCTGTACCCTACACTCTATACCTCACACTCTACACTATATCCCCTGCACTCTAAACCATACACTCTACACTCTATACCCTACACTCTATACCCTACACTCTACACTCTATACCCTACACTCTATACCCTACACTCTACACTCTATACCCTACACTCTACACTCTATACCCTACACTCTATACCCTACAATCTATACCATACACTCTATACCATACACTCTATACCCTACACTCTATACCCTACACTCTACACTCTATACCCTACACTCTATACCCTACACTCTATACCCTACACTCTACACTCTATACCCTACACTCTACACTCTATACCCTACACTCTATACCCTACAATCTAAACCATACACTCTATACCATACACTCTATACCCTACACTCTACACTCTATACGCTACACTCTACACTCTATACCCTACACTCTATACCCTACAATCTATACCATACACTCTATACCATACACTCTATACCATACACTCTATACCCTACACTCTATACCATACACTCTATACCCTACACTCTATATCATACACTCTATAGCCTACACTCTATTCCCTACACTCTATACCATACACTCTATACCCTACACTCTATACCCTACACTATACACTCTATACCCTACACTCTACACTCTATACCATACACTCTTTACCCTACACTCTATACCCTACACTCTATACCCTACACTCTACACTCTTTACCCTACACTCTGTACCAAACACTCTATAACCTACACTCTATACCGTACACTCTATACCCTACACTCTACACTCTATACCCTACACTCTATAACATACACTTTATACCCTACACTCTATACCTTACACTCTATACCCTACACTCTACACCCTACAATCTACAATCTATACCCTATACTCTATAACCTCCCCTCTATACCCTACACTCTACACCCCACTCTCTACACTTTATACCCTACACTCTACACTCTATACCCTACACTCTATACCCTACACTCTATACTCTATAACCTACACTCTACACTCTATACCCTACACTCTATACCCTACAATCTATACCATACACTCTATACCATACACTCTATACCCTACACTCTACACTCTATACCCTACACTCTATACCCTACACTCTATACTCTATAACCTACACTCTACACTCTATACCCAACTCTCTAAACACTACACTCTATTCCCTACACTCTACACACTATACCCTACACTCTATACCCTACACTCTACACTCTATACCCTACACTCTACACTCTATACCCTACTCTCTAAACACTACACTCTATACCCTACACTCTACACTCTATACCCTACACTCTATACCCTACACTCTACACTCTATCCCCTGCACTCTATACCATAAACTCTACACTCTATACTCTACACTCTATACCCTACACTCTATACCCTACACTCTATACCCTACACTCTACACTCTATACCCTACACTCTACACTCTATACCCTACACTCTATACCCTACAATCTATACCATACACTCTATACCATACACTCTATACCCTACACTCTACACTCTATACCCTACACTCTACACTCTATACCCTACACTCTATACCCTACAATCTATACCATACACTCTATACCATACACTCTATACCCTACACTCTATACCTCACACTCTACACTCTATCCCCTGCACTCTATAACACACACTCTACACTCTATACCCTACACTCTATATCCTACACTCTACACTCTATACCCTACACTCTATACCCTACACTCTACACTCTATACCCTACACACTGTACCCTACACTCTATACCCTACACTTTATACCATACACTCTGTACCCTACACTCTATACCTCACACTCTACACTATATCCCCTGCACTCTAAACCATACACTCTACACTCTATACCCTACACTCTATACCCTACACTCTACACTCTATACCCTACACTCTATACCCTACACTCTACACTCTATACCCTACACTCTACACTCTATACCCTACACTCTATACACTACAATCTATACCATACACTCTATACCATACACTCTATACCCTACACTCTATACCCTACACTCTACACTCTATACCCTACACTCTATACCCTACACTCTATACCCTACACTCTACACTCTATACCCTACACTCTACACTCTATACCCTACACTCTATACCCTACAATCTATACCATACACTCTATACCATTCACTCTATACCCTACACTCTACACTCTATACCCTACACTCTACACTCTATACCCTACACTCTATACCCTACAATCTATACCATACACTCTATACCATACACTCTATACCCTACACTCTATACCTCACACTCTACACTCTATCCCCTGCACTCTATAACACACACTCTACACTCTATACCCTACACTCTATATCCTACACTCTACACTCTATACCCTACACTCTATACCCTACACTCTACACTCTATACCCTACACTCTACACTCTGTACCCTACACTCTATACCCTACACTCTATACCATACATTCTGTACCCTACACTCTATACCTCACACTCTACACTATATCCCCTGCACTCTATACCATACACTCTACACTCTATACCCTACACTCTATACCCTACACTCTACACTCTATACCCTACACTCTGTACCCTACAATCTATACCATACACTCTATACCATACACTCTATACCCTACACTCTATACCCTACACTCTACACTCTATACCCTACACTCTACACTCTATACCCTACACTCTATACCCTACAATCTATACCATACACGCAATACCATACACTCTATACCCTACACTCTATACCTCACACTCTACACTCTATCCCCTGCACTCTATACCATACACTCTACACTCTATACCCTACACTCTATACCCTACACTCTATACCCTACACTCTATACCCTACACTCTACACTCTATACCCTACACTCTACACTCTATACCCTACACTCTATACCCTACAATCTATACCATACACTCTATACCATACACTCTATACCCTACACTCTATACCCTACACTCTATACCCTACACTCTATACCATACACTCTATACCCTACACTCTATATCATACACTCTATAGCCTACACTCTATTCCCTACACTCTATACCATAAACTCTATACCCTACACTCTATACCCTACACTATACACTCTATACCCTACTCTCTACACTCTATACCATACACTCTATACCCTACACTCTATACCCTACAATCTACACTCTATACCCTACAATCTATACACTACACTCTATACCCTACACTCTACACTCTATACCCTACACTCTATACCCTACACTCTACACTCTATACCCTACACTCTATACTCTATACCCTACACTCTACACTCTATACCCAACTCTCTAAACCCTACACTCTATACCCTACACTCTACACTCTATACCCTACACTCTACACTCTATACCCTACACTCTACACTCTATACCCTACTCTCTAAACCCTACACTCTATACCCTACACTCTACACTCTATACCCTACACTCTATAACCTACACTCTACACTCTATACCCTACACTCTGTACCCTACACTCTATACCCTACACTCTATACCCTACACTCTACACCCTACACTTTATAGCTTACACTCTATACCCTACACTCTATACCCTAAACTCTATACCATACACTCTATACCCTACACACTATACCCTACACACTATACCCTACACTCTACACCATACACTCTATACCCTACCCTCTATACCTTACACTCTATACCCTACACTCTACACAGTATACCCTACACTCTATACCCTACACTCTACACTCTATACCCTACACTCTATACCATACACTCTATACCCTACACTCTATACCCTACACTCTAAACTCTATACCCTACACTCTATACCCTACACTCTATACCCTACACTCTACACTTTATACCCTACACTCTATACCCTACACTCTATACCCTACACTCTATACCCTACACTCTACACTCTATACCCTACACTCTATACCCTACACTCTATACCCTACACTCTACACTCTATACCCTACACTCTATACCATACACTCTATACCCTACACTCTACACTCTATACCCTACACTCTATACCCTACACTCTATTCCCTACACTCTACACTCTACACTCTATACCCTACACTCTATACCCTACACTCTATACCCTGCACTCTATACCCTACACTCTACACTCTATACCCTACACTCTATACCCTACACTCTATACCTCACACTCTACACTCTATCCCCTGCACTCTATAACACACACTCTACACTCTATACCCTACACTCTATATCCTACACTCTACGCTCTATACCCTACACTCTATACCCTACACTCTACACTCTATACCCTACACTCTGTACCCTACACTCTATACCCTACACTCTATACCATACACTCTGTACCCTACACTCTATACCTCACACTCTACACTATATCCCCTGCACTCTAAACCATACACTCTACACTCTATACCCTACACTCTATACCCTACACTCTACACTCTATACCCTACACTCTATACCCTACACTCTACACTCTATACCCTACACTCTACACTCTATACCCTACACTCTATACCCTACAATCTATACCATACACTCTATACCATACACTCTATACCCTACACTCTATACCCTACACTCTACACTCTATACCCTACACTCTATACCCTACACTCTATACCCTACACTCTACACTCTATACCCTACACTCTACACTCTATACCCTACACTCTATACCCTACAATCTATACCATACACTCTATACCATACACTCTATACCCTACACTCTACACTCTATACCCTACACTCTACACTCTATACCCTACACTCTATACCCTACAATCTATACCATACACTCTATACCATACACTCTATACCCTACACTCTATACCTCACACTCTACACTCTATCCCCTGCACTGTATAACACACACTCTACACTCTATACCCTACACTCTATATCCTACACTCTATACCCTACACTCTATACCCTACACTCTACACTCTATACCCTACACTCTACACTCTGTACCCTACACTCTATACCCTACACTCTATACCATACATTCTGTACCCTACACTCTATACCTCACACTCTACACTATATCCCCTGCACTCTATACCATACACTCTACACTCTATACCCTACAATCTATACCCTACACTCTACACTCTATACCCTACACTCTATACCCTGCAATCTATACCATACACTCTATACCATACACTCTATACCCTACACTCTATACCCTACACTCTACACTCTATACCCTACACTCTACACTCTATACCCTACACTCTATACCCTACAATCTATACCATACACGCTATACCATACACTCTATACCCTACACTCTATACCTCACACTCTACACTCTATCCCCTGCACTCTATACCATACACTCTACACTCTATACCCTACACTCTATACCCTACACTCTATACCCTACACTCTATACCCTACACTCTACACTCTATACCCTACACTCTACACTCTATACCCTACACTCTATACCCTACAATCTATACCATACACTCTATACCATACACTCTATACCCTACACTCTATACCGTACACTCTATACCCTACACTCTATACCATACACTCTATATCCTACACTCTATATCATACACTCTATAGCCTACACTCTATTCCCTACACTCTATACCATACACTCTATACCCTACACTCTATACCCTACACTATACACTCTATACCCTACTCTCTACACTCTATACCATACACTCTATACCCTACACTCTATACCCTACAATCTACACTCTATACCCTACAATCTATACACTACACTCTATACCCTACACTCTACACTCTATACCCTACACTCTATACCCTACACTCTACACTCTATACCCTACACTCTATACTCTATACCCTACACTCTACACTCTATACCCAACTCTCTAAACCCTACACTCTATACCCTACACTCTACACTCTATACCCTACACTCTATACCCTACACTCTACACTCTATACCCTACACTCTACACTCTATACCCTACTCTCTAAACCCTACACTCTATACCCTACACTCTACACTCTATACCCTACACTCTACACTCTATACCCTACACTCTGTACCCTACACTCTATACCCTACACTCTATACCCTACACTCTACACCCTACACTTTATAGCTTACACTCTATACCCTACACTCTATACCCTAAACTCTATACCATACACTCTATACCCTACACTCTATACCCTACACACTATACCCTACACTCTACACCATACACTCTATACCCTACCCTCTATACCTTACACTCTATACCCTACACTCTACACAGTATACCCTACACTCTATACCCTACACTCTACACTCTATACCCTACACTCTATACCATACACTCTATACCCTACACTCTATACCCTACACTCTAAACTCTATACCCTACACTCTATACCCTACACTCTATACCCTACACTCTACACTTTATACCCTACACTCTATACCCTACACTCTATACCCTACACTCTATACCCTACACTCTATGCCCTACACTCTACACTCTACACCCTACACTCTATACCCTACACTCTATACCCTACACTCTACACTCTATACCCTACACTCTATACCATACACTCTATACCCTACACTCTACACTCTATACCCTACACTCTATACCCTACACTCTATACCCTACACTCTACACTCTACACTCTACACTCTATACCCTACACTCTATACCCTACACTCTATACCCTGCACTCTATACCCTACACTCTACACTCTATACCCTACACTCTATACCCTAAACTCTATACCCTACACTCTATACCCTACACTCCATACCCTCCACTCTATACCCTACACTCTACACTCTATACCCTACACTCTGTACCATACGCTCTATACCCTACAATCTATACCCGACACTCTATACCCTACACTATACACTCTATACCCTACACTCTACACTGTATACCATACACTCTATACCCTACACTCTATACCCTACACTCTACACTCTATACCCTACACTCTACACCCTACACTCTATACCATACACTCTATACCCTACACTCTACACTCTATACCCTACACTCTATACCTTACACTCTATACCCTACACCCTACGCTCAATACCCTACACTCTATACCCTACACTCTACACTCTATACCCTACACTCTATTCCATACACTCTATACCCTACACTCTATACCCTACACTCTACACTCTATACCTTACACTCTACACTTTACACTCTATACCCTACACTCTATAGCCTACACTCTATACCCTACACTCTATACCCTACACTCTACACTCTATACCCTACATTCTATACCCTACACTCTAATCCCTACACTCTACACTCTATACCCTACACTCTATACCCTACACTCTATACCCTACACTATATACCCTACTCTCTACACTCTATACCCTACACTCTATGCCCTACACTCTATACCCTACACTCTATACCCTACACTATATACCCTACACTATACACTCTATACCCTACACTCTATACCATACACTATATACCCTACACTCTACACTCTATTCCCTACACTCTATACCATACACTCTATACCCTTTACTCTATACCCTACACTCTATAACCTACACTATACACTCTATACCCTACACTCTATACTCTACACTCTATACCCTACACTCTACACTCTATACCCTACAATCTATACCCTACACTCTATACCCTACACTCTATACCCTACACTCTATACCATACAATCTATACCCTACACTCTATACCCGACACTCTATACCCTACACTCTACACTCTATACCCTACACTCTATAACATACACTCTATACCCTACACTCTATACCTTACACTCTATATCCTACACTCTACACCCTACACTCTACACTCTATACCGTACACTCTATACCCTACACTCTATACCCTACACTCTACACTTTATACCCTACACTCTATACCCTACACTCTATACCCTACACTCTATACCATACACTCTATACCCTTTACTCTATACCCTACACTCTATACCCTACACTATACACTCTATACCCTACACTCTACACTCTATACCATACACTCTATACCCTACACTCTATACCCTACACTCTACACTCTATACCCTACAATCTATACCCTACACTCTATACCCTACACTCTATACCATACACTCTATACCCTACACTCTATACCCTACACTCTACACTCTATACCCTACACTCTATAACATACACTCTATACCCTACACTCTATACCCTACACTCTACACTCTATACCCTACACTCTATACTCTATATCCTACACTCTACACTCTATACCCAACTCTCTAAACCCTACACTCTATACCCTACACTCTACACTCTATACCCTACACTCTACACTCTATACCCTACACTCTACACTCTATACCCTACTCTCTAAACCCTACACTCTATACCCTACACTCTACACTCTATACCCTACACTCTATACCCTACACTCTACACTCTATACCCTACACTCTGTACCCTACACTCTATACCCTACACTCTATACCCTACACTCTACACCCTACACTTTATAGCTTACACTCTATACCCTACACTCTATACCCTAAACTCTATACCATACACTCTATACCCTACACTCTATACCCTACACACTATACCCTACACTCTACACCATACACTCTATACCCTACCCTCTATACCTTACACTCTATACCCTACACTCTACACAGTATACCCTACACTCTATACCCTACACTCTACACTCTATACCCTACACTCTATACCATACACTCTATACCCTACACTCTATACCCTACACTCTAAACTCTATACCCTACACTCTATACCCTACACTCTACACTTTATACCCTACACTCTATACCCTACACTCTATACCCTACACTCTATACCCTACACTCTACACTCTATACCCTACACTCTATACCCTACACTCTATACCCTACACTCTACACTCTATACCCTACACTCTATACCATACACTCTATACCCTACACTCTACACTCTATACCCTACACTCTATACCCTACACTCTATACCCTACACTCTACACTCTACACTCTATACCCTACACTCTATACCCTACACTCTATACCCTGCACTCTATACCCTACACTCTACACTCTATACCCTACACTCTATACCCTACACTCTATACCTCACACTCTACACTCTATCCCCTGCACTCTATAACACACACTCTACACTCTATACCCTACACTCTATATCCTACACTCTACGCTCTATACCCTACACTCTATACCCTACACTCTACACTCTATACCCTACACTCTGTACCCTACACTCTATACCCTACACTCTATACCATACACTCTGTACCCTACACTCTATACCTCACACTCTACACTATATCCCCTGCACTCTAAACCATACACTCTACACTCTATACCCTACACTCTATACCCTACACTCTACACTCTATACCCTACACTCTATACCCTACACTCTACACTCTATACCCTACACTCTACACTCTATACCCTACACTCTATACCCTACAATCTATACCATACACTCTATACCATACACTCTATACCCTACACTCTATACCCTACACTCTACACTCTATACCCTACACTCTATACCCTACACTCTATACCCTACACTCTACACTCTATACCCTACACTCTATACCCTACACTCTATACCCTACAATCTATACCATACACTCTATACCATACACTCTATACCCTACACTCTACACTCTATACCCTACATTCTACACTCTATACCCTACACTCTATACCCTACAATCTATACCATACACTCTATACCATACACTCTATACCCTACACTCTATACCTCACACTCTACACTCTATCCCCTGCACTGTATAACACACACTCTACACTCTATACCCTACACTCTATATCCTACACTCTATACCCTACACTCTATACCCTACACTCTACACTCTATACCCTACACTCTACACTCTGTACCCTACACTCTATACCCTACACTCTATACCATACATTCTGTACCCTACACTCTATACCTCACACTCTACACTATATCCCCTGCACTCTATACCATACACTCTACACTCTATACCCTACAATCTATACCCTACACTCTACACTCTATACCCTACACTCTATACCCTGCAATCTATACCATACACTCTATACCATACACTCTATACCCTACACTCTATACCCTACACTCTACACTCTATACCCTACACTCTACACTCTATACCCTACACTCTATACCCTACAATCTATACCATACACGCTATACCATACACTCTATACCCTACACTCTATACCTCACACTCTACACTCTATCCCCTGCACTCTATACCATACACTCTACACTCTATACCCTACACTCTATACCCTACACTCTATACCCTACACTCTACACTCTATACCCTACACTCTACACTCTATACCCTACACTCTATACCCTACAATCTATACCATACACTCTATACCATACACTCTATACCCTACACTCTATACCGTACACTCTATACCCTACACTCTATACCATACACTCTATATCCTACACTCTATATCATACACTCTATAGCCTACACTCTATTCCCTACACTCTATACCATACACTCTATACCCTACACTCTATACCCTACACTATACACTCTATACCCTACTCTCTACACTCTATACCATACACTCTATACCCTACACTCTATACCCTACAATCTACACTCTATACCCTACAATCTATACACTACACTCTATACCCTACACTCTACACTCTATACCCTACACTCTATACCCTACACTCTACACTCTATACCCTACACTCTATACTCTATACCCTACACTCTACACTCTATACCCAACTCTCTAAACCCTACACTCTATACCCTACACTCTACACTCTATACCCTACACTCTATACCCTACACTCTACACTCTATACCCTACACTCTACACTCTATACCCTACTCTCTAAACCCTACACTCTATACCCTACACTCTACACTCTATACCCTACACTCTACACTCTATACCCTACACTCTGTACCCTACACTCTATACCCTACACTCTATACCCTACACTCTACACCCTACACTTTATAGCTTACACTCTATACCCTACACTCTATACCCTAAACTCTATACCATACACTCTATACCCTACACTCTATACCCTACACACTATACCCTACACTCTACACCATACACTCTATACCCTACCCTCTATACCTTACACTCTATACCCTACACTCTACACAGTATACCCTACACTCTATACCCTACACTCTACACTCTATACCCTACACTCTATACCATACACTCTATACCCTACACTCTATACCCTACACTCTAAACTCTATACCCTACACTCTATACCCTACACTCTATACCCTACACTCTACACTTTATACCCTACACTCTATACCCTACACTCTATACCCTACACTCTATACCCTACACTCTATGCCCTACACTCTACACTCTATACCCTACACTCTATACCCTACACTCTATACTCTACACTCTACACTCTATACCCTACACTCTATACCATACACTCTATACCCTACACTCTACACTCTACACTCTATACCCTACACTCTATACCCTACACTCTATACCCTGCACTCTATACCCTACACTCTACACTCTATACCCTACACTCTATACCCTAAACTCTATACCCTACACTCTATACCCTACACTCCATACCCTCCACTCTATACCCTACACTCTACACTCTATACCCTACACTCTGTACCATACGCTCTATACCCTACAATCTATACTCGACACTCTATACCCTACACTATACACTCTATACCCTACACTCTACACTGTATACCATACACTCTATACCCTACACTCTATACCCTACACTCTACACTCTATACCCTACACTCTACACCCTACACTCTATACCATACACTCTATACCCTACACTCTACACTCTATACCCTACACTCTATACCTTACACTCTATACCCTACACCCTACGCTCAATACCCTACACTCTATACCCTACACTCTACACTCTATACCCTACACTCTATTCCATACACTCTATACCCTACACTCTATACCCTACACTCTACACTCTATACCTTACACTCTACACTTTACACTCTATACCCTACACTCTATAGCCTACACTCTATACCCTACACTCTATACCCTACACTCTACACTCTATACCCTACATTCTATACCCTACACTCTAATCCCTACACTCTACACTCTATACCCTACACTCTATACCCTACACTCTATACCCTACACTATATACCCTACTCTCTACACTCTATACCCTACACTCTATGCCCTACACTCTATACCCTACACTCTATACCCTACACTATATACCCTACACTATACACTCTATACCCTACACTCTATACCATACACTATATACCCTACACTCTACACTCTATTCCCTACACTCTATACCATACACTCTATACCCTTTACTCTATACCCTACACTCTATAACCTACACTATACACTCTATACCCTACACTCTATACTCTACACTCTATACCCTACACTCTACACTCTATACCCTACAATCTATACCCTACACTCTATACCCTACACTCTATACCCTACACTCTATACCATACAATCTATACCCTACACTCTATACCCGACACTCTATACCCTACACTCTACACTCTATACCCTACACTCTATAACATACACTCTATACCCTACACTCTATACCTTACACTCTATATCCTACACTCTACACCCTACACTCTACACTCTATACCGTACACTCTATACCCTACACTCTATACCCTACACTCTACACTTTATACCCTACACTCTATACCCTACACTCTATACCCTACACTCTATACCATACACTCTATACCCTTTACTCTATACCCTACACTCTATACCCTACACTATACACTCTATACCCTACACTCTACACTCTATACCATACACTCTATACCCTACACTCTATACCCTACACTCTACACTCTATACCCTACAATCTATACCCTACACTCTATACCCTACACTCTATACCATACACTCTATACCCTACACTCTATACCCTACACTCTACACTCTATACCCTACACTCTATAACATACACTCTATACCCTACACTCTATAACTTACACTCTGTACCCTACACTGTACACCCTACACTCTACACTCTATACTCTACACTCTATACCCTACACTCTACACTCTATACCCTACAATCTATACCCTACACTCTATACCCTACACTCTATACCATACACTCTATACCCTACACTCTATACCCTACACTCTATACCCTACACTCTACACTCTATACCCTACACTCTATAACATACACTCTACACCCTACACTCTATAACTTACACTCTGTACCCTACACTGTACACCCTACACTCTACACTCTATACTCTACACTCTATAGCCTACACTCTATACCCTACACTCTATACCCTACACTCTACACTTTATACCCTACACTCTATACCCTACACTCTATTCTCTACACTCTATACCCTACACTCTACACTCTATACCCTACACTCTATACCCTACACTCTATACCCTACACTCTATACTCTATACCCTACACTCTATACCGTACAGGCTATACCCTACACTCTATACCCTACACTATATACCCTACACTCTATACCCTACACTCTATACTCTACACTCTACACCCTACACTCTATACCCTACACTCTATACCCTACACTCTATACCCTACACACTATACCCTACACTCTACACTCTATACCTTACACTCCATACCCTACACGCTATACCATACACTCTATACCATACACTCTATACCCTACACTCTATACCATACACTCTACACTATATAACCTACACTCTATACCCTACAATCTACACTCTATACCCTACACTCTATACCCTACACTCTACACTCTATACCCTACGCTCTATACCATACACTCTATACCCTAAACTCTATACCATACACACTATACCCTACACTCTATACCCTACACTCTATACCCTACACTCTATACGCTACACTCTACACTCTATACCCTACACTCTATGCTCTACACTCTATACCCTACACTCTATACCCTACACTCTATACCATACATTATATACCCTACACTCTACACTCTATACCCTACACTCAATACCCTACACTCTATACCCTACACTCTATACCCTACACTCTACACTCTATACCCTAAACTCTACACTCTATACTCTACACTCTACAACATACACTCTATACCCTACACTCTATACCCTACACACTATACCCTACACTCTACACACTATACCCTACAATCTATACCATACACTCTACACCCTACACTCTATACCCTACACTCTATACCCTACACTCTATACCATACACTCTATACCCTACACTCTACACTCTATACCATAGACTCTATACCATACACTCTATACCCTACACTCTATACCCTACACTCCAATCTCTATACCATACACTCTATACCCTACACTCTATAACATACATTCTACACCCTACAATCTATACCATACACTCTATACCCTACACTCTACACTCTATACCATACACTCTATACCCTACACTCTACACTTTATACCCTACACTCTATACCCTACACTCTATAACCTACACTCTATACCCTACACGCTATACCCTACACTCTATACCCTACACTATATACCCTACACTCTACACCCTACACTCTATACCCTACACCCTATACCCTACACTCTGTACCCTAATGTCTACACCCTACACTCTATACCCTACACTCTATACCCTACACTCTATACCCTACACTCTACACTCTATACTCTACACTCTATACCCTACACTCTATACCATACACTCTATACCATACACTTTATCCCCTACACTCTATACCATACACTCTACACTCTATACCCTACACTCTATACCCTACACTCTGCACTCTATACCCTACACTCTATAACCTACACTCTATACCCTACACGCTACACTCTATACCCTACACTCTATACCCTACAATCTATACCATACACTCTATACCATACACTCTATACCCTACACTCTATACCATACACTCTACACTCTATACCCTACACTCTACACTCTATACCCTACACTCTATGCCCTACAATCTATACCATACACTCTATACCATACACTCTATACCCTACACTCTACAACTCACACTCTACACTCTATCCCCTGCACTCTATACCATACACTCTACACTCTATACCCTACACTCTACACCCTACACTCTACACTCTATACCCTACACTCTATACCCTACACTCTACACTCTATACCCTACACTCTACACTCTATACCCTACACTCTATACCCTACAATCTATACCATACACTCTATACCATACACTCTACACCCTACACTCTATACCCTACACTCTATACCCTACACTCTATACCTCACACTCTACACTCTATCCCCTGCACTCTATACCATACACTCTACACTCTATACCCTACACTCTACACTCTATACCCTACACTCTATACCCTACACTCTATACCCTACACTCTATACCCTACACTCTATACCCTACACTCTATACCTCACACTCTACACTCTATCCCCTGCACTCTATACCATACACTCTACACTCTATACCCTACACTCTACACTCTATACCCTACACTCTATACCCTACAATCTATACCATACACTCTATACCATACACTCTATACCCTACCCTCTATACCCTACACTCTACACTCTATACCCTACACTCTATACCCTACACTCTAAACTTTATACCCTACACTCTACACTCTATACCCTACACTCTATACCCTACAATCTATACCATACACTCCTTACCATACACTCTATACCCTACACTCTATACATCACACTCTACACTCTATCCCCTACAGTCTACACTCTATACCCTACACTCTATACCCTACAATCTATACCATACACTCTATACCATACACTCTATACCCTACCCTCTATACCCTACACTCTACACTCTATACCCTACACTCTATAACCTACACTCTAAACCCTACACTCTACACTCTATACCCTACACTCTACACTCTATACCCTACACTCTATACCCTACAATCTATACCATACACTCTATACCATACACTCTATACCCTACACTCTATACCTCACACTCTACACTCTATCCCCTGCACTCTATTACCATGCACTCTACACTCTATACCCTACACTCTATACCCTACACTCTACACTCTATACCTTACACTCCATACCCTACACACTATACCATACACTCTATACCATACACTCTATACCCTACACTCTATACCATACACTCTACACTATATACCCTACACTCTATACCCTACAATCTACACTCTATACACTACACTCTATACCCTACACTCTACACTCTATACCCTACGCTCTATACCATACACTCTATACCCTAAACTCTATACCATACACACTATACCCTACACTCTATACCCTACACTCTATACCCTACACTCTACACTCTATACCCTACACTCTATACCCTACACTCTACACTCTATACCCTACACTCTACACTCTATACCCTACACTCTATACCCTACAATCTATACCATACACTCTATACCATACACTCTACACCCTACACTCTATACCCTACACTCTATACCCTACACTCTATACCTCACACTCTACACTCTATCCCCTGCACTCTATACCATACACTCTACACTCTATACCCTACACTCTACACTCTATACCCTACACTCTATACCCTACACTCTATACCCTACACTCTATACCCTACACTCTATACCCTACACTCTATACCTCACACTCTACACTCTATCCCCTGCACTCTATACCATACACTCTACACTCTATACCCTACACTCTACACTCTATACCCTACACTCTATACCCTACAATCTATACCATACACTCTATACCATACACTCTATACCCTACCCTCTATACCCTACACTCTACACTCTATACCCTACACTCTATACCCTACACTCTACACTCTATACCCTACAATCTACACTCTATACCCTACACTCTATACCGTACAATCTATACCATACACTCTATACCATACACTCTATACCCTACACTCTATACCTCACACTCTACACTCTATCCCCTGCACTCTATACCATACACTCTACACTCTATACCCTACATTCTATACCCTACACTCTACACTCTATACCCTACACTCTATACCCTACACTCTAAACTTTATACCCTACACTCTACACTCTATACCCTACACTCTATACCCTACAATCTATACCATACACTCCTTACCATACACTCTATACCCTACACTCTATACATCACACTCTACACTCTATCCCCTACAGTCTACACTCTATACCCTACACTCTATACCCTACAATCTATACCATACACTCTATACCATACACTCTATACCCTACCCTCTATACCCTACACTCTACACTCTATACCCTACACTCTATAACCTACACTCTAAACCCTACACTCTACACTCTATACCCTACACTGTACACTCTATACCCTACACTCTATACCCTACAATCTATACCATACACTCTATACCATACACTCTATACCCTACACTCTATACCTCACACTCTACACTCTATCCCCTGCACTCTATTACCATGCACTCTACACTCTATACCCTACACTCTATTCCCTACACTCTACACTCTATACCTTACACTCCATACCCTACACACTATACCATACACTCTATACCATACACTCTATACCCTACACTCTATACCATACACTCTACACTATATACCCTACACTCTATACCCTACAATCTACACTCTATACACTACACTCTATACCCTACACTCTACACTCTATACCCTACGCTCTATACCATACACTCTATACCCTAAACTCTATACCATACACACTATACCCTACACTCTATACCCTACACTCTATACCCTACACTCTATACGCTACACTCTACACTCTATACCCTACACCCTATACTCTACACTATATACCCTACAGTCTATACCCTACACTCTATACCATACACTCTATACCCTACACTCTACACTCTATACCCTACACTCAATACCCTACACTCTATACCCTACACTCTATACCCTACACTCTACACTCTATACCCTAAACTCTACACTCTATACTCTACACTCTACAACATACACTCTATACCCTACACTTTATACTCTACACTCTATACCCTACACTCTACACACTATACCCTACACTCTATACCATACAATCTACACACTACACTCTATACCCTACACTCTATACCCTACACTCTATACCATACACTCTAATCTCTATACCATACACTCTATACCCTACACTCTATAACATACATTCTACACCCTACAATCTATACCATACACTCTATACCCTACACTCTACACTCTATACCATACACTCTATACCCTACACTCTACACTTTATACCCTACACGCTATACCCTACACTCTATAACCTACACTCTATACCCTACACTATATACCCTACACTCTACACCCTACACTCTATACCCTACACCCTATACCCTACACTCTATACCCTAATCTCTACACTCTACACTCTATACCCTACACTCTATACCCTACACTCTATACCCTACACTCTACACTCTATTCCCTACACTCTATACCCTACACTCTATACCATACACTCTATACCATACACTTTATCCCCTAGACTCTATACCATACACTCTACACTCTATACCCTACACTCTATACCCTACACTCTTCACTCTATACCCTACACTCTACACTCTATACCCTACACTCTACACTCTATACCATACACTCTATACCCTACAATCTATACCATACACTCTATACCATACACTCTATACCCTACACTCTATACCCTACACTCTACACTCTATAACCTACACTCTACACTCTATACCCTACACTCTATACCCTACACTCTACACCTCACACTCTACACTCTATACCCTACACTCTATACCCTACACTCTACACTCTATACCCTACACTCTACACTCTATACCCTACACTCTATACCCTACAATCTATACCATACACTCTATACCATACACTCTACACCCTACACTCTATACCCTACACTCTATACCCTACACTCTATACCCTACACTCTATACCATACACTCTATACCCTACACTCTATACCTCACACTCTACACTCTATCCCCTGCACTCTATACCATACACTCTACACTCTATACCATACACTCTACACTCTATACCCTACACTCTATACCCTACAATCTATACCATACACTCTATACCATACACTCTATACCCTACCCTCTATACCCTACACTCTACACTCTATACCCTACACTCTATACCCTACACTCTATACTCTACACTCTGCACTTTATACCCTACAATCTACATTCTATACCCTACACTCTATACCCTACAATCTATACCATACACTCTATACCATACACTCTATACCCTACACTCTATACCTCACACTCTACACTCTATCCCCTGCACTCTATACCATACACTCTACACTCTATACCCTACATTCTATACCCTACACTCTACACTCTATACCCTACACTCTACACTTTATACCCTACACTCTACACTCTATACCCTACACTCTATACTCTACAATCTATACCATACACTCCTTACCATACACTCTATATTCTACACTCTATACCTCACACTCTACACTCTATCCCCTACACTCCACACTCTATACCCTACACTCTATACCCTACAATCTATACCATACACTCTATACCATACACTCTATACCCTACCCTCTATACCCTACACTCTACACTCTATACCCTACACTCTATACCCTACACTCTAAACCCTACACTCTACACTCTATACCCTACACTCTACAGTCTATACCCTACACTCTATACCCTACAATCTATACCATACACTCTATACCATACACTCTATACCCTACACTCTATACCTCACACTCTACACTCTATCCCCTGCACTCTATACCATACACTCTACACTCTATACCCTACACTCTATACCCTACACGCTACACTCTATACCCTACACTCTACACTCTATACCCTACACTCTATACCCTACAATCTATACCATACACTCTATTCCATACACTCTATACCCTACACTCTGCACTCTATACCCTACACTCTATACCCTACAATCTATACCATACACTCCATACCATACACTCTATACCCTACACTCTATACCTCACACTCTACACTCTATCCCCTGCACTCTATACCACACACTCTACACTCTATACCCTACACTCTATACCCTACACTCTACACTCTATACCCTACACTCTATACCCTACACTCTACACTCTATACCCTACACTCTATACCCTACAATCTATACCATACACTCTATACCATACACTCTACACCCTACACTCTATACCCTACACTCTACACTCTATACCCTACACTCTATACCCTACACTCTATACCCTACACTCTATACCCTACACTCTATACCTCACACTCTACACTATATCCCCTGCATTCTATACCATACACTCTACACTCTATTCCCTACACTCTATACCCTACACTCTACACTCTACACCCTACACTCTATACCCTACACTCTACACTCTATACCCTACACTTTACACTCTATACCCTACACTCTATACCCTACAATCTATACCATACACTCTATACCATACACTCTATACAATACACTCTATACCCTACACTCTACACTCTATACCCTACACTCTATACCCTACACTCTATACCCTACACTCTACACTCTATACCCTACACTCTACACTCTATACCCTGCACTCTATACCCTACAATCTATACCATACACTCTATACCATACACTCTATACAATACACTCTATACCCTACACTCTACAATCTATACCATACACTCTATACCATACACTCTATACCCTACACTCTATACCTCACACTCTACACTCTATCCCCTGCACTTTATACCATACACTCTACACTCTATACCCTACACTCTATACCCTACACTCTACACTCTATACCCTACACTCTATACCCTACACTCTACACTCTATACCCTACACTCTATACCCTACAATCTATACCATACACTCTATACCATACACTATATACCCTACACTCTATACCCTACACTCTATACCATACACTCTATACCCTACACTCTATATCATACTCTATAGCCTACACTCTATTCCCTACACTCTATACCATACACTCTATACCCTACACTATATACCCTACACTATACACTCTATACCCTACACTCTACACTCTATACCATACACTCTTTACCCTACACTCTATACCCTACACTCTATACCCTACACTCTACACTCTTTACCCTACACTCTGTACCAGACACTCTATACCCTACACTCTATACCGTACACTTTATACCCTACACTCTACACTCTATACCCTACACTCTATAACCTACACTCTATACCCTACACTCTATACCCTACTCTCTACACTTTATACCCTACACTCTACACTCTATACCCTACACTCTATACCCTACACTCTATACTCTATACCCTACACTCTACACTCTATACCCAACTCTCTAAACCCTACACTCTATACCCTACACTCTACACTCTATACCCTACACTCTATACCCTACACTCTGCAATCTATACCCTACACTCTACACTCTATACCCTACTCTCTATACCCTACACTCTACACTCTATACCCTACACTCTATACCCTACACTCTATACCCTACACTCTATACCCTACACTCTATACCCTACACTTTATAGCTTACACTCTATACCCTAAACTCTATACCATACACTCTATACCCTACACTCTATACCCTACACTCTATACCCTACACTCTACACCATACACTCTATACCCTACCCTCTATACCTTACACTCTATACCCTACACTCTACACAGTATACCCTACACTCTATACCCTACACTCTACACTCTATACCCTACACTCTATACCATACACTCTATACCCTACACTCTATACCCTACACTCTACACTCTATACCCTACACTCTATACCCTACACTCTACAATTAATACCCTACACTCTATACCCTACACTCTATACCCTCCACTCTATACCCTACACTCTACACCCTACACTCTACACTTTATACCCTACACTCTATACCCTACACTCTATACCCTTCACTCTATACCCTACACGCTATACCCTACACTCTATACCCTACACTCTATACCCTACACTCTATACCCTACACTCTACACCCTACACTCTATACCCTACACCCTATACCCTACACTCTAGACCCTACATTCAACACCCTACACTCTATACCCTACACTCTATACCCTACACTCTATACCCTACACTCTATACCCTACACTCTACACTCTATACCCTACACTCTACACTCGATACCCTACACTCTATACCCTACAATCTATACCATACACTCTATACCATACATTCTATACCATACACTCTATCCCCTACACTCTATACCATACACTCTACACTCTATACCCTACACTCTACACCCTACACTATATACCCTACACTCTACACTCTATACCCTACATTGTCTACCCAACACTCTATACCATACACTCTATACCATACACTCTATCCCCTACACTCTATACCCTACACCCTACACTCTATACCCTACACTCTATACCCTACACTCTACACTCTATATCCTACACTCTACACTTTACACTCTATACCCTACACTCTATACTCTATACCCTACACTCTATACCGTACATTCTACACTCTATACCCTACACTCTATACCCTACACTCTAATCCTTACACTCTACACTCTATACCCTACACTCTATGCCCTACACTCTATACCCTACACTCTATACCCTACACTATATACCCTACACTCTACACTCTATACCCTACACTCTATACCATACACTATATACCCTACACTCTACACTCTATTCCCTACACTCTATACTATACACTCTATACCCTTTACTCTATACCCTACACTCTATAACCTACACTATACACTCTATACCCTACACTCTACACTCTATACCATACACTCTATACTCTACACTCTATACCCTACACTCTACACTCTATACCCTACAATCTATACCCTACACTCTATACCCTACACTCTATACCCTACACTCTATACCATACAATCTATACCCTACACTCTATACCCTACACTCTATACCCTACACTCTATACCCTACACTCTATAACATACACGCTATACCCTACACTCTATACCTTACACTCTATACCCTACACTCTATACCCTACACTCTACACTCTATACCATACACTCTACACTCTATACCCTACAATCTATACCCTACACTCTATACCCTACACTCTATACCCTACACTCTATACCATACAATCTATACCCTACACTCTATACCCTACACTCTATACCCTACACTCTACACTCTATACCCTACACTCTATAACATACACTCTATACCCTACACTCTATACCTTACACTCTACACTCTATACCCTACACTCTACACTCGATACCCTACACTCTATACCCTACACTCTATACCCTACACTATACACTCTATACCCTACACTCTACACTCTATACCATACACTCTATACCCTACACTCTATACCCTACACTCTACACTCTATACCCTACAATCTATACCCTACACTCTATACCCTACACTCTATACCATACACTCTATACCCTACACTCTATACCCTACACTCTACACTCTATACCCTACACTCTATAACATACACTCTATACCCTACACTCTATATCTTACACTCTGTACCCTACACTGTACACCCTACACTCTACACTCTACACTCTATACCCTACACTCTACACTCTATACCCTACAATCTATACCCTACACTCTATACCCTACACTCTATACCATACACTCTATACCCTACACTCTATACCCTACACTCTATACCCTACAATCTACACTTTATACCCTACACTCTATAACTTACACTCTGTACCCTACACTGTACACCCTACACTCTACACTCTGTACTCTACACTCTATACCCTACACTCTATACCCTACACTCTATACCCTACACTCTACACTTTATACCCTACACTCCATACCCTACACTCTATACTCTACACTCTATACCCTACACTCTACACTCTATACCCTACACTCTATACCCTACACTCTATACCCTACACTCTATACTCTATACCCTACACTCTATACCCTACAGGCTATACCCTACACTCTATACCCTAAACTCTATACCCTACACTCTATACCCTATACTCTATACCCTACACACTATACCCTACACTCTACACTCTATACCTTACACTCCATACCCTACACGCTATACCATAAACTCTAAACCATACACTCTATACCCTACACTCTATACCATACACTCTACACTATATACCCTACACTCTATACCCTACAATCTACACTCTATACCCTACACTCTATACCCTACACTCTATACACTACACTCTACACTCTATACCCTACACACTATACCCTACACTCTACACTCTATACCTTACACTCCATACCCTACACGCTATACCATAAACTCTAAACCATACACTCTATACCCTACACTCTATACCATACACTCTACACTATATACCCTACACTCTATACCCTACAATCTGCACTCTATACCCTACACTCTATACCCTACACTCTATACACTACACTCTACACTCTATACCCTACACTCTATACTCTACACTCTATACCCTACACTCTATACCCTACACTCTATGCCATACACTCTATACCCAACACTCTACACTCTATACCCTACACTCAATACCCTACACTCTATACCCTACACTCTATACCCTACACTCTACACTCTATACCCTAAACTCTACACTCTATACTCTACACTCTACAACATACACTCTATACCCTACACTCTATACCCTACACTCTATACCCTACACTCTACACACTATACCCTACACTCTATACCATACACTCTACACCCTACACTCTATACCCTACACTCTATACCCTACACTCTATACCATACACACTATACCCTACACTCTACACTCTATACCCTAGACTCTATACCATACACTCTATACCCTACACTCTATACCCTACACTCTAATCTCTATACCAAACACTCTATACCCTACACTCTATAACATACATTCTACACCCTACAATCTATACCATACACTCTATACCCTACACTCTACACTCTATACCCTACACTCTATACCCTACACTCTGCACTCTATACCCTACACTCTATAACCTACACTCTACACTCTATACCCTACACTCTACACTCTATACACTACACTCTATACCCTACAATCTATACCATACACTCTATACCATACACTCTATACCCTACACTCTATACCCTACACTCTACACTCTATACCCTACACTCTACACTCTATACCCTACACTCTATGCCCTACAATCTATACCATACACTCTATACCATACACTCTATACCCTACACTCTATACCTCACACTCTACACTCTATCCCCTGCACTCTATACCCTACACTCTACACTCTATACCCTACACTCTACACTCTATACCCTACACTCTACACTCTATACCCTACACTCTATACCCTACAATCTATACCATACACTCTATACCATACAATCTACACCCTACACTCTATACCCTACACTCTATACCCTACACTCTATACCCTACACTCTATACCCTACACTCTATACCATACACTCTATACCCTACACTCTATACCTCACACTCTACACTCTATCCCCTGCACTCTATACCATACACTCTACACTCTATACCCTACACTCTACAATCTATACCCTACACTCTATACCCTACAATCTATACCATACACTCTATACCATACACTCTATACCCTACCCTCTATACCCTACCCTCTACACTCTATACCCTACACTCTATACCCTACACTCTATACCCTACACTCTACACTCTATACCCTACAATCTACACTCTATACCCTACACTCTATACCCTACAATCTATACCATACACTCTATACCATACACTCTATACCCTACACGCTATACCCTACACTTTATACCCTACACTCTATACCCTACACTATATACCCTACACTCTACACCCTACACTCTATACCCTACACCCTATACCCTACACTCTATACCCTAATCTCTACACCCTACACTCTATACCCTACAATCTATACCCTACACTCTATACCCTACACTCTACACTCTATACCCCACACTCTATACCCTACACTCTATACCATACACTCTATACCATACACTTTATCCCCTACACTCTATACCATACACTCTACACTCTATACCCTACACTCTATACCCTACACTCTGCACTCTATACCCTACACTCTATAACCTACACTCTACACTCTATACCCTACATTCTACACTCTATACACTACACTCTATACCCTACACTCTACACTCTATACCCTACACTCTATACCCTACACTCTATACCCTACACTCTATACCCTACACTCTATACCTCACACTCTACACTCTATCCCCTGCACTCTATACCATACACTATACACTCTATACCCTACATTCTATACCCTACACTCTATACCCTACACTCTATACCATACAATCTATACCCTACACTCTATACCCTACACTCTATACCCTACACTCTACACTCTATACCCTACACTCTATAACATACACTCTATACCCTACACTCTATACCTTACACTCTACACTCTATACCCTACACTCTACACTCGATACCCTACACTCTATACCCTACACTCTATACCCTACACTATACACTCTATACCCTACACTCTACACTCTATACCATACACTCTATACCCTACACTCTATACCCTACACTCTACACTCTATACCCTACAATCTATACCCTACACTCTATACCCTACACTCTATACCATACACTCTATACCCTACACTCTATACCCTACACTCTACACTCTATACCCTACACTCTATAACATACACTCTATACCCTACACTCTATATCTTACACTCTGTACCCTACACTGTACACCCTACACTCTACACTCTACACTCTATACCCTACACTCTACACTCTATACCCTACAATCTATACCCTACACTCTATACCCTACACTCTATACCATACACTCTATACCCTACACTCTATACCCTACACTCTATACCCTACAATCTACACTTTATACCCTACACTCTATAACTTACACTCTGTACCCTACACTGTACACCCTACACTCTACACTCTGTACTCTACACTCTATACCCTACACTCTATACCCTACACTCTATACCCTACACTCTACACTTTATACCCTACACTCTATACCCTACACTCTATACTCTACACTCTATACCCTACACTCTACACTCTATACCCTACACTCTATACCCTACACTCTATACCCTACACTCTATACTCTATACCCTACACTCTATACCCTACAGGCTATACCCTACACTCTATACCCTAAACTCTATACCCTACACTCTATACTCTACACTCTACACCCTACACTCTATACCCTACACTCTATACCCTATACTCTATACCCTACACACTATACCCTACACTCTACACTCTATACCTTACACTCCATACCCTACACGCTATACCATAAACTCTAAACCATACACTCTATACCCTACACTCTATACCATACACTCTACACTATATACCCTACACTCTATACCCTACAATCTACACTCTATACCCTACACTCTATACCCTACACTCTATACACTACACTCTACACTCTATACCCTACACACTATACCCTACACTCTACACTCTATACCTTACACTCCATACCCTACACGCTATACCATAAACTCTAAACCATACACTCTATACCCTACACTCTATACCATACACTCTACACTATATACCCTACACTCTATACCCTACACTCTACAATCTATACCATACACTCTATACCATACACTCTATACCCTACACTCTATACCTCACACTCTACACTCTATCCCCTGCACTTTATACCATACACTCTACACTCTATACCCTACACTCTATACCCTACACTCTACACTCTATACCCTACACTCTATACCCTACACTCTACACTCTATACCCTACACTCTATACCCTACAATCTATACCATACACTCTATACCATACACTATATACCCTACACTCTATACCCTACACTCTATACCATACACTCTATACCCTACACTCTATATCATACTCTATAGCCTACACTCTATTCCCTACACTCTATACCATACACTCTATACCCTACACTATATACCCTACACTATACACTCTATACCCTACACTCTACACTCTATACCATACACTCTTTACCCTACACTCTATACCCTACACTCTATACCCTACACTCTACACTCTTTACCCTACACTCTGTACCAGACACTCTATACCCTACACTCTATACCGTACACTTTATACCCTACACTCTACACTCTATACCCTACACTCTATAACCTACACTCTATACCCTACACTCTATACCCTACTCTCTACACTTTATACCCTACACTCTACACTCTATACCCTACACTCTATACCCTACACTCTATACTCTATACCCTACACTCTACACTCTATACCCAACTCTCTAAACCCTACACTCTATACCCTACACTCTACACTCTATACCCTACACTCTATACCCTACACTCTGCAATCTATACCCTACACTCTACACTCTATACCCTACTCTCTATACCCTACACTCTACACTCTATACCCTACACTCTATACCCTACACTCTATACCCTACACTCTATACCCTACACTCTATACCCTACACTTTATAGCTTACACTCTATACCCTAAACTCTATACCATACACTCTATACCCTACACTCTATACCCTACACTCTATACCCTACACTCTACACCATACACTCTATACCCTACCCTCTATACCTTACACTCTATACCCTACACTCTACACAGTATACCCTACACTCTATACCCTACACTCTACACTCTATACCCTACACTCTATACCATACACTCTATACCCTACACTCTATACCCTACACTCTACACTCTATACCCTACACTCTATACCCTACACTCTACAATTAATACCCTACACTCTATACCCTACACTCTATACCCTCCACTCTATACCCTACACTCTACACCCTACACTCTACACTTTATACCCTACACTCTATACCCTACACTCTATACCCTTCACTCTATACCCTACACGCTATACCCTACACTCTATACCCTACACTCTATACCCTACACTCTATACCCTACACTCTACACCCTACACTCTATACCCTACACCCTATACCCTACACTCTAGACCCTACATTCAACACCCTACACTCTATACCCTACACTCTATACCCTACACTCTATACCCTACACTCTATACCCTACACTCTACACTCTATACCCTACACTCTACACTCGATACCCTACACTCTATACCCTACAATCTATACCATACACTCTATACCATACATTCTATACCATACACTCTATCCCCTACACTCTATACCATACACTCTACACTCTATACCCTACACTCTACACCCTACACTATATACCCTACACTCTACACTCTATACCCTACATTGTCTACCCAACACTCTATACCATACACTCTATACCATACACTCTATCCCCTACACTCTATACCCTACACCCTACACTCTATACCCTACACTCTATACCCTACACTCTACACTCTATATCCTACACTCTACACTTTACACTCTATACCCTACACTCTATACTCTATACCCTACACTCTATACCGTACATTCTACACTCTATACCCTACACTCTATACCCTACACTCTAATCCTTACACTCTACACTCTATACCCTACACTCTATGCCCTACACTCTATACCCTACACTCTATACCCTACACTATATACCCTACACTCTACACTCTATACCCTACACTCTATACCATACACTATATACCCTACACTCTACACTCTATTCCCTACACTCTATACTATACACTCTATACCCTTTACTCTATACCCTACACTCTATAACCTACACTATACACTCTATACCCTACACTCTACACTCTATACCATACACTCTATACTCTACACTCTATACCCTACACTCTACACTCTATACCCTACAATCTATACCCTACACTCTATACCCTACACTCTATACCCTACACTCTATACCATACAATCTATACCCTACACTCTATACCCTACACTCTATACCCTACACTCTATACCCTACACTCTATAACATACACGCTATACCCTACACTCTATACCTTACACTCTATACCCTACACTCTATACCCTACACTCTACACTCTATACCATACACTCTACACTCTATACCCTACAATCTATACCCTACACTCTATACCCTACACTCTATACCCTACACTCTATACCATACAATCTATACCCTACACTCTATACCCTACACTCTATACCCTACACTCTACACTCTATACCCTACACTCTATAACATACACTCTATACCCTACACTCTATACCTTACACTCTACACTCTATACCCTACACTCTACACTCGATACCCTACACTCTATACCCTACACTCTATACCCTACACTATACACTCTATACCCTACACTCTACACTCTATACCATACACTCTATACCCTACACTCTATACCCTACACTCTACACTCTATACCCTACAATCTATACCCTACACTCTATACCCTACACTCTATACCATACACTCTATACCCTACACTCTATACCCTACACTCTACACTCTATACCCTACACTCTATAACATACACTCTATACCCTACACTCTATATCTTACACTCTGTACCCTACACTGTACACCCTACACTCTACACTCTACACTCTATACCCTACACTCTACACTCTATACCCTACAATCTATACCCTACACTCTATACCCTACACTCTATACCATACACTCTATACCCTACACTCTATACCCTACACTCTATACCCTACAATCTACACTTTATACCCTACACTCTATAACTTACACTCTGTACCCTACACTGTACACCCTACACTCTACACTCTGTACTCTACACTCTATACCCTACACTCTATACCCTACACTCTATACCCTACACTCTACACTTTATACCCTACACTCCATACCCTACACTCTATACTCTACACTCTATACCCTACACTCTACACTCTATACCCTACACTCTATACCCTACACTCTATACCCTACACTCTATACTCTATACCCTACACTCTATACCCTACAGGCTATACCCTACACTCTATACCCTAAACTCTATACCCTACACTCTATACCCTATACTCTATACCCTACACACTATACCCTACACTCTACACTCTATACCTTACACTCCATACCCTACACGCTATACCATAAACTCTAAACCATACACTCTATACCCTACACTCTATACCATACACTCTACACTATATACCCTACACTCTATACCCTACAATCTACACTCTATACCCTACACTCTATACCCTACACTCTATACACTACACTCTACACTCTATACCCTACACACTATACCCTACACTCTACACTCTATACCTTACACTCCATACCCTACACGCTATACCATAAACTCTAAACCATACACTCTATACCCTACACTCTATACCATACACTCTACACTATATACCCTACACTCTATACCCTACAATCTGCACTCTATACCCTACACTCTATACCCTACACTCTATACACTACACTCTACACTCTATACCCTACACTCTATACTCTACACTCTATACCCTACACTCTATACCCTACACTCTATGCCATACACTCTATACCCAACACTCTACACTCTATACCCTACACTCAATACCCTACACTCTATACCCTACACTCTATACCCTACACTCTACACTCTATACCCTAAACTCTACACTCTATACTCTACACTCTACAACATACACTCTATACCCTACACTCTATACCCTACACTCTATACCCTACACTCTACACACTATACCCTACACTCTATACCATACACTCTACACCCTACACTCTATACCCTACACTCTATACCCTACACTCTATACCATACACACTATACCCTACACTCTACACTCTATACCCTAGACTCTATACCATACACTCTATACCCTACACTCTATACCCTACACTCTAATCTCTATACCAAACACTCTATACCCTACACTCTATAACATACATTCTACACCCTACAATCTATACCATACACTCTATACCCTACACTCTACACTCTATACCCTACACTCTATACCCTACACTCTGCACTCTATACCCTACACTCTATAACCTACACTCTACACTCTATACCCTACACTCTACACTCTATACACTACACTCTATACCCTACAATCTATACCATACACTCTATACCATACACTCTATACCCTACACTCTATACCCTACACTCTACACTCTATACCCTACACTCTACACTCTATACCCTACACTCTATGCCCTACAATCTATACCATACACTCTATACCATACACTCTATACCCTACACTCTATACCTCACACTCTACACTCTATCCCCTGCACTCTATACCCTACACTCTACACTCTATACCCTACACTCTACACTCTATACCCTACACTCTACACTCTATACCCTACACTCTATACCCTACAATCTATACCATACACTCTATACCATACAATCTACACCCTACACTCTATACCCTACACTCTATACCCTACACTCTATACCCTACACTCTATACCCTACACTCTATACCATACACTCTATACCCTACACTCTATACCTCACACTCTACACTCTATCCCCTGCACTCTATACCATACACTCTACACTCTATACCCTACACTCTACAATCTATACCCTACACTCTATACCCTACAATCTATACCATACACTCTATACCATACACTCTATACCCTACCCTCTATACCCTACCCTCTACACTCTATACCCTACACTCTATACCCTACACTCTATACCCTACACTCTACACTCTATACCCTACAATCTACACTCTATACCCTACACTCTATACCCTACAATCTATACCATACACTCTATACCATACACTCTATACCCTACACGCTATACCCTACACTTTATACCCTACACTCTATACCCTACACTATATACCCTACACTCTACACCCTACACTCTATACCCTACACCCTATACCCTACACTCTATACCCTAATCTCTACACCCTACACTCTATACCCTACAATCTATACCCTACACTCTATACCCTACACTCTACACTCTATACCCCACACTCTATACCCTACACTCTATACCATACACTCTATACCATACACTTTATCCCCTACACTCTATACCATACACTCTACACTCTATACCCTACACTCTATACCCTACACTCTGCACTCTATACCCTACACTCTATAACCTACACTCTACACTCTATACCCTACATTCTACACTCTATACACTACACTCTATACCCTACACTCTACACTCTATACCCTACACTCTATACCCTACACTCTATACCCTACACTCTATACCCTACACTCTATACCTCACACTCTACACTCTATCCCCTGCACTCTATACCATACACTATACACTCTATACCCTACATTCTATACCCTACACTCTATACCCTACACTCTATACCATACAATCTATACCCTACACTCTATACCCTACACTCTATACCCTACACTCTACACTCTATACCCTACACTCTATAACATACACTCTATACCCTACACTCTATACCTTACACTCTACACTCTATACCCTACACTCTACACTCGATACCCTACACTCTATACCCTACACTCTATACCCTACACTATACACTCTATACCCTACACTCTACACTCTATACCATACACTCTATACCCTACACTCTATACCCTACACTCTACACTCTATACCCTACAATCTATACCCTACACTCTATACCCTACACTCTATACCATACACTCTATACCCTACACTCTATACCCTACACTCTACACTCTATACCCTACACTCTATAACATACACTCTATACCCTACACTCTATATCTTACACTCTGTACCCTACACTGTACACCCTACACTCTACACTCTACACTCTATACCCTACACTCTACACTCTATACCCTACAATCTATACCCTACACTCTATACCCTACACTCTATACCATACACTCTATACCCTACACTCTATACCCTACACTCTATACCCTACAATCTACACTTTATACCCTACACTCTATAACTTACACTCTGTACCCTACACTGTACACCCTACACTCTACACTCTGTACTCTACACTCTATACCCTACACTCTATACCCTACACTCTATACCCTACACTCTACACTTTATACCCTACACTCTATACCCTACACTCTATACTCTACACTCTATACCCTACACTCTACACTCTATACCCTACACTCTATACCCTACACTCTATACCCTACACTCTATACTCTATACCCTACACTCTATACCCTACAGGCTATACCCTACACTCTATACCCTAAACTCTATACCCTACACTCTATACTCTACACTCTACACCCTACACTCTATACCCTACACTCTATACCCTATACTCTATACCCTACACACTATACCCTACACTCTACACTCTATACCTTACACTCCATACCCTACACGCTATACCATAAACTCTAAACCATACACTCTATACCCTACACTCTATACCATACACTCTACACTATATACCCTACACTCTATACCCTACAATCTACACTCTATACCCTACACTCTATACCCTACACTCTATACACTACACTCTACACTCTATACCCTACACACTATACCCTACACTCTACACTCTATACCTTACACTCCATACCCTACACGCTATACCATAAACTCTAAACCATACACTCTATACCCTACACTCTATACCATACACTCTACACTATATACCCTACACTCTATACCCTACAATCTGCACTCTATACCCTACACTCTATACCCTACACTCTATACACTACACTCTACACTCTATACCCTACACTCTATACTCTACACTCTATACCCTACACTCTATACCCTACACTCTATGCCATACACTCTATACCCAACACTCTACACTCTATACCCTACACTCAATACCCTACACTCTATACCCTACACTCTATACCCTACACTCTACACTCTATACCCTAAACTCTACACTCTATACTCTACACTCTACAACATACACTCTATACCCTACACTCTATACCCTACACTCTATACCCTACACTCTACACACTATACCCTACACTCTATACCATACACTCTACACCCTACACTCTATACCCTACACTCTATACCCTACACTCTATACCATACACACTATACCCTACACTCTACACTCTATACCCTAGACTCTATACCATACACTCTATACCCTACACTCTATACCCTACACTCTAATCTCTATACCAAACACTCTATACCCTACACTCTATAACATACATTCTACACCCTACAATCTATACCATACACTCTATACCCTACACTCTACACTCTATACCCTACACTCTATACCCTACACTCTGCACTCTATACCCTACACTCTATAACCTACACTCTACACTCTATACCCTACACTCTACACTCTATACACTACACTCTATACCCTACAATCTATACCATACACTCTATACCATACACTCTATACCCTACACTCTATACCCTACACTCTACACTCTATACCCTACACTCTACACTCTATACCCTACACTCTATGCCCTACAATCTATACCATACACTCTATACCATACACTCTATACCCTACACTCTATACCTCACACTCTACACTCTATCCCCTGCACTCTATACCCTACACTCTACACTCTATACCCTACACTCTACACTCTATACCCTACACTCTACACTCTATACCCTACACTCTATACCCTACAATCTATACCATACACTCTATACCATACACTCTACACCCTACACTCTATACCCTACACTCTATACCCTACACTCTATACCCTACACTCTATACCCTACACTCTATACCATACACTCTATACCCTACACTCTATACCTCACACTCTACACTCTATCCCCTGCACTCTATACCATACACTCTACACTCTATACCCTACACTCTACAATCTATACCCTACACTCTATACCCTACAATCTATACCATACACTCTATACCATACACTCTATACCCTACCCTCTATACCCTACCCTCTACACTCTATACCCTACACTCTATACCCTACACTCTATACCCTACACTCTACACTCTATACCCTACAATCTACACTCTATACCCTACACTCTATACCCTACAATCTATACCATACACTCTATACCATACACTCTATACCCTACACGCTATACCCTACACTTTATACCCTACACTCTATACCCTACACTATATACCCTACACTCTACACCCTACACTCTATACCCTACACCCTATACCCTACACTCTATACCCTAATCTCTACACCCTACACTCTATACCCTACAATCTATACCCTACACTCTATACCCTACACTCTACACTCTATACCCCACACTCTATACCCTACACTCTATACCATACACTCTATACCATACACTTTATCCCCTACACTCTATACCATACACTCTACACTCTATACCCTACACTCTATACCCTACACTCTGCACTCTATACCCTACACTCTATAACCTACACTCTACACTCTATACCCTACATTCTACACTCTATACACTACACTCTATACCCTACACTCTACACTCTATACCCTACACTCTATACCCTACACTCTATACCCTACACTCTATACCCTACACTCTATACCTCACACTCTACACTCTATCCCCTGCACTCTATACCATACACTATACACTCTATACCCTACATTCTATACCCTACACTCTACACTCTATACCCTACACTCTATACCCTACACTCTACCCTTTATACCCTACACTCTACACTCTATACCCTACACTCTATACCCTACAATCTATACCATACACTCCTTACCATACACTCTATACCCTACACTCTATACCTCACACTCTACACTCTATCCCCTACACTCTACACTCTATACCCTACACTCTATACCCTACAATCTATACCATACACTCTATACCATACACTCTATACCCTACCCTGTATACCCTACACTCTACACTCTATACCCTACACTCTATACCCTACCCTCTATACCCTACACTCTACACTCTATACCCTACACTCTATACCCTACACTCTAAACCCTACACTCTACACTCTATACCCTACACTCTACACTCTATACCCTACACTCTATACCCTACAATCTATACCATACACTCTATACCATACACTCTATACCCTACACTCTACACTCTATACCCTACACTCTACACTCTATACCCTACACTCTATGCCCTACAATCTATACCATACACTCTATACCATACACTCTATACCCTACACTCTATACCTCACACTCTACACTCTATCCCCTGCACTCTATACCCTACACTCTACACTCTATACCCTACACTCTACACTCTATACCCTACACTCTACACTCTATACCCTACACTCTATACCCTACAATCTATACCATACACTCTATACCATACACTCTACACCCTACACTCTATACCCTACACTCTATACCCTACACTCTATACCCTACACTCTATACCCTACACTCTATACCATACACTCTATACCCTACACTCTATACCTCACACTCTACACTCTATCCCCTGCACTCTATACCATACACTCTACACTCTATACCCTACACTCTACAATCTATACCCTACACTCTATACCCTACAATCTATACCATACACTCTATACCATACACTCTATACCCTACCCTCTATACCCTACCCTCTACACTCTATACCCTACACTCTATACCCTACACTTTATACCCTACACTCTACACTCTATACCCTACAATCTACACTCTATACCCTACACTCTATACCCTACAATCTATACCATACACTCTATACCATACACTCTATACCCTACACGCTATACCCTACACTTTATACCCTACACTCTATACCCTACACTATATACCCTACACTCTACACCCTACACTCTATACCCTACACCCTATACCCTACACTCTATACCCTAATCTCTACACCCTACACTCTATACCCTACAATCTATACCCTACACTCTATACCCTACACTCTACACTCTATACCCCACACTCTATACCCTACACTCTATACCATACACTCTATACCATACACTTTATCCCCTACACTCTATACCATACACTCTACACTCTATACCCTACACTCTATACCCTACACTCTGCACTCTATACCCTACACTCTATAACCTACACTCTACACTCTATACCCTACATTCTACACTCTATACACTACACTCTATACCCTACACTCTACACTCTATACCCTACACTCTATACCCTACACTCTATACCCTACACTCTATACCCTACACTCTATACCTCACACTCTACACTCTATCCCCTGCACTCTATACCATACACTATACACTCTATACCCTACATTCTATACCCTACACTCTATACCCTACACTCTATACCATACAATCTATACCCTACACTCTATACCCTACACTCTATACCCTACACTCTACACTCTATACCCTACACTCTATAACATACACTCTATACCCTACACTCTATACCTTACACTCTACACTCTATACCCTACACTCTACACTCGATACCCTACACTCTATACCCTACACTCTATACCCTACACTATACACTCTATACCCTACACTCTACACTCTATACCATACACTCTATACCCTACACTCTATACCCTACACTCTACACTCTATACCCTACAATCTATACCCTACACTCTATACCCTACACTCTATACCATACACTCTATACCCTACACTCTATACCCTACACTCTACACTCTATACCCTACACTCTATAACATACACTCTATACCCTACACTCTATATCTTACACTCTGTACCCTACACTGTACACCCTACACTCTACACTCTACACTCTATACCCTACACTCTACACTCTATACCCTACAATCTATACCCTACACTCTATACCCTACACTCTATACCATACACTCTATACCCTACACTCTATACCCTACACTCTATACCCTACAATCTACACTTTATACCCTACACTCTATAACTTACACTCTGTACCCTACACTGTACACCCTACACTCTACACTCTGTACTCTACACTCTATACCCTACACTCTATACCCTACACTCTATACCCTACACTCTACACTTTATACCCTACACTCTATACCCTACACTCTATACTCTACACTCTATACCCTACACTCTACACTCTATACCCTACACTCTATACCCTACACTCTATACCCTACACTCTATACTCTATACCCTACACTCTATACCCTACAGGCTATACCCTACACTCTATACCCTAAACTCTATACCCTACACTCTATACTCTACACTCTACACCCTACACTCTATACCCTACACTCTATACCCTATACTCTATACCCTACACACTATACCCTACACTCTACACTCTATACCTTACACTCCATACCCTACACGCTATACCATAAACTCTAAACCATACACTCTATACCCTACACTCTATACCATACACTCTACACTATATACCCTACACTCTATACCCTACAATCTACACTCTATACCCTACACTCTATACCCTACACTCTATACACTACACTCTACACTCTATACCCTACACACTATACCCTACACTCTACACTCTATACCTTACACTCCATACCCTACACGCTATACCATAAACTCTAAACCATACACTCTATACCCTACACTCTATACCATACACTCTACACTATATACCCTACACTCTATACCCTACAATCTGCACTCTATACCCTACACTCTATACCCTACACTCTATACACTACACTCTACACTCTATACCCTACACTCTATACTCTACACTCTATACCCTACACTCTATACCCTACACTCTATGCCATACACTCTATACCCAACACTCTACACTCTATACCCTACACTCAATACCCTACACTCTATACCCTACACTCTATACCCTACACTCTACACTCTATACCCTAAACTCTACACTCTATACTCTACACTCTACAACATACACTCTATACCCTACACTCTATACCCTACACTCTATACCCTACACTCTACACACTATACCCTACACTCTATACCATACACTCTACACCCTACACTCTATACCCTACACTCTATACCCTACACTCTATACCATACACACTATACCCTACACTCTACACTCTATACCCTAGACTCTATACCATACACTCTATACCCTACACTCTATACCCTACACTCTAATCTCTATACCAAACACTCTATACCCTACACTCTATAACATACATTCTACACCCTACAATCTATACCATACACTCTATACCCTACACTCTACACTCTATACCCTACACTCTATACCCTACACTCTGCACTCTATACCCTACACTCTATAACCTACACTCTACACTCTATACCCTACACTCTACACTCTATACACTACACTCTATACCCTACAATCTATACCATACACTCTATACCATACACTCTATACCCTACACTCTATACCCTACACTCTACACTCTATACCCTACACTCTACACTCTATACCCTACACTCTATGCCCTACAATCTATACCATACACTCTATACCATACACTCTATACCCTACACTCTATACCTCACACTCTACACTCTATCCCCTGCACTCTATACCCTACACTCTACACTCTATACCCTACACTCTACACTCTATACCCTACACTCTACACTCTATACCCTACACTCTATACCCTACAATCTATACCATACACTCTATACCATACACTCTACACCCTACACTCTATACCCTACACTCTATACCCTACACTCTATACCCTACACTCTATACCCTACACTCTATACCATACACTCTATACCCTACACTCTATACCTCACACTCTACACTCTATCCCCTGCACTCTATACCATACACTCTACACTCTATACCCTACACTCTACAATCTATACCCTACACTCTATACCCTACAATCTATACCATACACTCTATACCATACACTCTATACCCTACCCTCTATACCCTACCCTCTACACTCTATACCCTACACTCTATACCCTACACTCTATACCCTACACTCTACACTCTATACCCTACAATCTACACTCTATACCCTACACTCTATACCCTACAATCTATACCATACACTCTATACCATACACTCTATACCCTACACGCTATACCCTACACTTTATACCCTACACTCTATACCCTACACTATATACCCTACACTCTACACCCTACACTCTATACCCTACACCCTATACCCTACACTCTATACCCTAATCTCTACACCCTACACTCTATACCCTACAATCTATACCCTACACTCTATACCCTACACTCTACACTCTATACCCCACACTCTATACCCTACACTCTATACCATACACTCTATACCATACACTTTATCCCCTACACTCTATACCATACACTCTACACTCTATACCCTACACTCTATACCCTACACTCTGCACTCTATACCCTACACTCTATAACCGACACTCTACACTCTATACCCTACATTCTACACTCTATACACTACACTCTATACCCTACACTCTACACTCTATACCCTACACTCTATACCCTACACTCTATACCCTACACTCTATACCCTACACTCTATACCTCACACTCTACACTCTATCCCCTGCACTCTATACCATACACTATACACTCTATACCCTACATTCTATACCCTACACTCTACACTCTATACCCTACACTCTATACCCTACACTCTACCCTTTATACCCTACACTCTACACTCTATACCCTACACTCTATACCCTACAATCTATACCATACACTCCTTACCATACACTCTATACCCTACACTCTATACCTCACACTCTACACTCTATCCCCTACACTCTACACTCTATACCCTACACTCTATACCCTACAATCTATACCATACACTCTATACCATACACTCTATACCCTACCCTGTATACCCTACACTCTACACTCTATACCCTACACTCTATACCCTACCCTCTATACCCTACACTCTACACTCTATACCCTACACTCTATACCCTACACTCTAAACCCTACACTCTACACTCTATACCCTACACTCTACACTCTATACCCTACACTCTATACCCTACAATCTATACCATACACTCTATACCATACACTCTATACCCTACACTCTATACCTCACACTCTACACTCTATCCCCTGCACTCTATACCATACACTCTACACTCTATACCCTACACTCTATACCCTACACTCTACACTCTATACCTTACACTCCATACCCTACACGCTATACCATACACTCTATACCATACACTCTATACCCTACACTCTATACCATACACTATATACCCTACACTCTATACCCTACAATCTACACTCTATACACTACACTCTATACCCTACACTCTACACTCTATACCCTACGCTCTATACCATACACTCTATACCCTAAACTCTATACCATACACACTATACCCTACACTCTATACCCTACACTCTATACCCTACACTCTATACGCTACACTCTACACTCTATACCCTACACTCTATACTCTACACTCTATACCCTACACTCTATACCCTACACTCTATACCATACACTCTATACCCTACACTCAATACCCTACACTCTATACCCTACACTCTATACCCTACACTCTACACTCTATACCCTAAACTCTACACTCTATACTCTACACTCTACAACATACACTCTATACCTTACACTCTATACTCTACACTCTATACCCTACACTCTACACACTATACCCTACACTCTATACCATACGCTCTACACCCTACACTCTATACCCTACACTCTATACCCTACACTCTATACCATACACTCTATACCCTACACTCTACACTCTATACCCTAGACTCTATACCATACACTCTATACCCTACACTCTATACCCTACACTCTAATCTCTATACCATACACTCTATAACTTACACTCTATAACATACATTCTACACCCTACAATCTATACCATACACTCTATACCCTACACTCTACACTCTATACCATACACTCTATACCCTACACTCTACACTTTATACCCTACACTCTATACCCTACACTCTATAACCTACACTCTATACCCTACACGCTATACCCTACACTCTATACCCTACACTCTATACCCTACACTATATACCCTACACTCTACACCCTACACTCCATACCCTACACCCTATACCCTACACTCTATACCCTAATCTCTACACCCTACACTCTATACCCTACACTCTATACCCTACACTCTATACCCTACACTCTACACTCTATACCCTACACTCTATACCCTACACTCTATACCATACACTCTATACCATACACTTTATCCCCTACACTCTATACCATACACTCTACACTCTATACCCTACACTCTATACCCTACACTCTGCACTCTATACCCTACACTCTATAACCTACACTCTACACTCTATACCCTACACTCTACACTCTATACCCTACACTCTATACCGTACAATCTATACCATACACTCTATACCATACACTCTATACCCTACACTCTATACCCTACACTCTACACTCTATACCCTACACTCTACACTCTATACCCTACACTCTATGCCCTACAATCTATACCATACACTCTATACCATACACTCTATACCCTACACTCTATACCTCACACTCTAAACTCTATCCCCTGCACTCTATACCATACACTCTACACTCTATACCCTACACTCTACACCCTACACTCTACACTCTATACCCTACACTCTATACCCTACACTCTACACTCTATACCCTACACTCTACACTCTATACCCTACACTCTATACCCTACAATCTATACCATACACTCTATACCATACACTCTACACCCTACACTCTATACCCTACACTCTATACCCTACACTCTATACCCTACACTCTATACCATACACTCTATACCCTACACTCTATACCTCACACTCTACACTCTATCCCCTGCACTCTATACCATACACTCTACACTCTATACCCTACACTCTACACTCTATACCCTACACTCTATACCCTACAATCTATACCATACACTCTATACCATACACTCTATACCCTACCCTCTATACCCTACACTCTACACTCTATACCCTACACTCTATACCCTACACTCTATACCCTACACTCTACACTCTATACCCTACAATCTACACTCTATACCCTACACTCTATACCCTACAATCTATACCATACACTCTATACCATACACTCTATACCCTACACTCTATACCTCACACTCTACACTCTATCCCCTGCACTCTATACCATACACTCTACACTCTATACCCTACACTCTATACCCTACACTCTACACTCTATACCCTACACTCTATACCCTACAATCTATACCATACACTCTATACCATACACTCTATACCCTACACTCTGCACTCTATACCCTACACTCTATACCCTACAATCTATACCATACACTCCATACCATACACTCTATACCCTACACTCTACACTCTATACCCTACACTCTATACCCTACACTCTACACTCTATACCCTACACTCTACACTCTATACCCTACACTCTATACCCTACAATCTATACCATACACTCTATACCATACACTCTACACCCTACACTCAATACCCTACACTCTACACTCTATACCCTACACTCTATACCCTACACTCTATACCCTACACTCTATACCTCACACTCTACACTATATCCCCTGCATTCTATACCATACACTCTACACTCTATTCCCTACACTCTATACCCTACACTCTACACTCTATACCCTACACTCTATACCCTACACTCTACACTCTATACCCTACACTCTACACTCTATACCCTACACTTTATACCCTACAATGTATACCATACACTCTATACCATACACTCTATACCCTACACTCTATACCCTACACTCTACACTCTATACCCTACACTCTATACCCTACACTCTATACCCTACACTCTACACTCTATACCCTACACTCTACACTCTATACCCTACACTCTATACCCTACACTCTATACCCTACACTCCTCTATACCATACACTCTATACCCTACACTCTAGACCTCACACTCTACACTCTATCCCCTGCACTTTATACCATACACTCTACACTCTATACCCTACCATCTATTCCCTACACTCTACACTCTATACCCTACACTCTATACCCTACACTCTACACTCTATACCCTACACTCTATACCCTACAATCTATACCATACACTCTATACCATTCACTCTATATCCTACACTCTATACCCTACACTCTATACCATACACTCTATACCCTACACTATATATCATACTCTATAGCCTACACTCTATTCCCTACACTCTAACCATACACGCTATACCCTACACTCTATACCCTACACTATACACTCTATACCCTACACTCTTCACTCTATACCATACACTCTTTACCCTACACTCTATACCCTACACTCTATACCCTACACTCTACACTCTTTACCCTACACTCTGTACCAAACACTCTATACCCTACACTCTATACCGTACACTCTATACCCTACACTCTACACTCTATACCCTACACTCTATAACATACACATTATACCCTACACTCTATACCTTACACTCTATACCCTACACTCTACACTCTATACCCTACACTCTATACCCTACAATCTATACCATACACTCTATACCATACACTCTATACCTCACACTCTACACTCTATCCCCTGCACTCTATACCACACACTCTACACTCTATACCCTACACTCTATATCCTACACTCTACACTCTATACCCTACACTCTATACCCTAAACTCTACACTCTATACGCTACACTCTACACTCTATACCCTACACTCTATACCCTACACTCTACACACTATACCCTACACTCTACACTCTATACCCTACACTCTATACCCTACAATCTATACCATACACTATATACCATACACTCTATACCCTACACTCTGCACTCTATACCCTACACTCTATACCCTACAATCTATACCATACACTCCATACTATACACTCTATACCCTACACTCTATACCTCACACTCTACACTCTATCCCCTGCACTCTATACCACACACTCTACACTCTATACCCTACACTCTATACCCTACACTCTACACTCTATACCCTACACTCTATACCCTACACTCTACACTCTATACCCTACACTCTACACTCTATACCCTACACTCTATACCCTACAATCTATACCATACACTCTATACCATACACTCTACACCCTACACTCTATACCCTACACTCTACACTCTATACCCTACACTCTATACCCTACACTCTAAACCCTACACTCTACACTCTATACCCTACACTCTACACTCTATACCCTACACTCTATACCCTACAATCTATACCATACACTCTATACCATACACTCTATACCCTACACTCTATACCTCACACTCTACACTCTATCCCCTGCACTCTATACCATACACTCTACACTCTATACCCTACACTCTATACCCTACACTCTACACTCTATACCTTACACTCCATACCCTACACGCTATACCATACACTCTATACCATACACTCTATACCCTACACTCTATACCATACACTATATACCCTACACTCTATACCCTACAATCTACACTCTATACACTACACTCTATAACCTACACTCTACACTCTATACCCTACGCTCTATACCATACACTCTATACCCTAAACTCTATACCATACACACTATACCCTACACTCTATACCCTACACTCTATACCCTACACTCTATACGCTACACTCTACACTCTATACCCTACACTCTATACTCTACACTCTATACCCTACACTCTATACCCTACACTCTATACCATACACTCTATACCCTACACTCTACACTCTATGCCCTACACTCAATACCCTACACTCTATACCCTACACTCTATACCCTACAATCTACACTCTATACCCTAAACTCTACACTCTATACTCTACACTCTACAACATACACTCTATACCTTACACTCTATACTCTACACTCTATACCCTACACTCTACACACTATACCCTACACTCTATACCATACGCTCTACACCCTACACTCTATACCCTACACTCTATACCCTACACTCTATACCATACACTCTATACCCTACACTCTACACTCTATACCCTAGACTCTATACCATACACTCTAATCTCTATACCATACACTCTATAACCTACACTCTATAACATACATTCTACACCCTACAATCTATGCCATACACTCTATACCCTACACTCTACACTCTATACCATACACTCTATACCCTACACTCTACACTTTATACCCTACACTCTATACCCTACACTCTATAACCTACACTCTATACCCTACACGCTATACCCTACACTCTATACCCTACACTCTATACCCTACACTATATACCCTACACTCTACACCCTACACTCTATACCCTACACCCTATACCCTACACTCTATACCCTAATCTCTACACCCTACACTCTATACCCTACACTCTATACCCTACACTCTATACCCTACACTCTACACTCTATACCCTACACTCTATACCCTACACTCTATACCCTACACTCTACACTCTATACCCTACACTCTACACTCTATACCCTACACTCTATACCCTACAATCTATACCATACACTCTATACCCTACACTCTATACCTCACACTCTACACTCTATCCCCTGCACTTTATACCATACACTCTACACTCTATACCCTACACTCTATTCCCTACACTCTACACTCTATACCCTACACTCTATACCCTACACTCTACACTCTATACCCTACACTCTATACCCTACAATCTATACCATACACTCTATACCATACACTCTATATCCTACACTCTATACCCTACACTCTATACCATACACTCTATACCCTACACTCTATATCATACTCTATAGCCTACACTCTATTCCCTACACTCTATACCATACACTCTATACCCTACACTCTATACCCTACACTATACACTCTATACCCTACACTCTTCACTCTATACCATACACTCTTTACCCTACACTCTATACCCTACACTCTATACCCTACACTCTACACTCTTTACCCTACGCTCTGTACCAAACACTCTATACCCTACACTCTATACCGTACACTCTATACCCTACACTCTACACTCTCTACCCTACACTCTATAACATACACATTATACCCTACACTCAATACCTTACACTCTATACCCTACACTCTACACTCTATACCCTACACTCTATACCCTACAATCTATACCATACACTCTATACCATACACTCTATACCTCACACTCCACACTCTATCCCCTGCACTCTATACCACACACTCTACACTCTATACCCTACACTCTATATCCTACACTCTACACTCTATACCCTACACTCTATACCCTACACTCTACACTCTATACCCTACACTCTGCACTATATACCCTACACTCTATACCCTACACTCTACACACTATACCCTACACTCTACACTCTATACCCTACACTCTATACCCTACAATCTATACCATACACTATATACCATACACTCTATACCCTACACTCTGCACTCTATACCCTACACTCTATACCCTACAATCTATACCATACACTCCATACCATACACTCTATACCCTACACTCTATACCTCACACTCTACACTCTATCCCCTGCACTCTATACCACACACTCTACACTCTATACCCTACACTCTATACCCTACACTCTATACCCTACACTCTACACTCTATACCCTACACTCTACACTCTATACCCTACACTCTATACCCTACAATCTATACCATACACTCTATACCATACACTCTACACCCTACACTCTATACCCTACACTCTGCACTCTATACCCTACACTCTATACCCTACAATCTATACCATACACTCCATACCATACACTCTATACCCTACACTCTATACCTCACACTCTACACTCTATCCCCTGCACTCTATACCACACACTCTACACTCTATACCCTACACTCTATACCCTACACTCTACACTCTATATCCTACACTCTAAACCCTACACTCTACACTCTATACCCTACACTCTACACTCTATACCCTACACTCTATACCCTACATTCTATACCATACACTCTATACCATACACTCTATACCCTACACTCTATACCTCACACTCTACACTCTATCCCCTGCACTCTATACCATACACTCTACACTCTATACCCTACACTCTATACCTTACACTCTACACTCTATACCTTACACTCCATACCCTACACGCTATACCATACACTCTATACCATACACTCTATACCCTACACTCTATACCATACACTATATACCCTACACTCTATACCCTACAATCTACACTCTATACACTACACTCTATACCCTACACTCTACACTCTATACCCTACGCTCTATACCATACACTCTATACCCTAAACTCTATACCATACACACTATACCCTACACTCTATACCCTACACTCTATACCCTACACTCTATACGCTACACTCTACACTCTATACCCTACACTCTATACTCTACACTCTATACCCTACACTCTATACCCTACACTCTATACCATACACTCTATACCCTACACTCTACACTCTATACCCTACACTCAATACCCTACACTCTATACCCTAAACTCTATACCCTACACTCTACACTCTATACCCTAAACTCTACACTCTATACTCTACACTCTACAACATACACTCTATACCTTACACTCTATACTCTACACTCTATACCCTACACTCTACACACTATACCCTACACTCTATACCATACGCTCTACACCCTACACTCTATACCCTACACTCTATACCCTACACTCTATACCATACACTCTATACCCTACACTCTACACTCTATACCCTAGACTTTATACCATACACTCTATACACTACACTCTATACCCTACACTCTAATCTCTATACCATACACTCTATAACCTACACTCTATAACATACATTCTACACCCTACAATCTATACCATACACTCTATACCCTACACTCTACACTCTATACCATACACTCTATACCCTACACTCTACACTTTATACCCTACACTCTATACCCTACACTCTATAACCTACACTCTATACCCTACACGCTATACCCTACACTCTATACCCTACACTCTATACCCTACACTATATACCCTAATCTCTACACCCTACACTCTATACCCTACACTCTATACCCTACACTCTATACCCTACACTCTACACTCTATACCCTACACTCTATACCCTACACTCTATACCATACACTCTATACCATACACTTTATCCCCTACACTCTATACCATACACTCTACACTCTATACCCTACACTCTATACCCTACACTCTGCACTCTATACCCTACACTCTATAACCTACACTCTACACTCTATACCCTACACTCTACACTCTATGCCCTACACTCTATACCTTACAATCTATACCATACACTCTATACCATACACTCTATACCCTACACTCTATACCCTACACTCTACACTCTATACCCTACACTCTACACTCTATACCCTACACTCTATTCCCTACAATCTATACCATACACTCTATACCATACACTCTATACCCTACACTCTATACCTCACACTCTAAACTCTATCCCCTGCACTCTATACCATACACTCTACACTCTATACCCTACACTCTACACCCTACACTCTACACTCTATACCCTACACTCTATACCCTACACTCTACACTCTATACCCTACACTCTACACTCTATACCCTACACTCTATACCCTACAATCTATACCATACACTCTATACCATACACTCTACACCCTACACTCTATACCCTACACTCTATACCCTACACTCTATACCCTACACTCTATACCATACACTCTATACCCTACACTCTATACCTCACACTCTACACTCTATCCCCTGCACTCTATACCATACACTCTACACTCTATACCCTACACTCTACACTCTATACCCTACACTCTATACCCTACAATCTATACCATACACTCTATACCATACACTCTATACCCTACCCTCTATACCCTACACTCTACACTCTATACCCTACACTCTATACCCTACACTCTATACCCTACACTCTACTCTGTATACCCTACAATCTACACTCTATACCCTACACTCTATACCCTACAATCTATACCATACACTCTATACCATACACTCTATACCCTACCCTCTATACCCTACACTCTACACTCTATACCCTACACTCTATACCCTACACTCTATACCTTACACTCTACACTCTATACCCTACACTCTACACTCTATACCCTACACTCTATACCCTACAATCTATACCATACACTCTATACCATACACTCTATACCCTACACTCTGCACTCTATACCCTACACTCTATACCCTACAATCTATACCATACACTCCATACCATACACTCTATACCCTACACTCTACACTCTATACCCTACACTCTATACCCTACACTCTACACTCTATACCCTACACTCTACACTCTATACCCTACACTCTATACCCTACAATCTATACCATACACTCTATACCATACACTCTACACCCTACACTCAATACCCTACACTCTACACTCTATACCCTACACTCTATACCCTACACTCTATACCCTACACTCTATACCCTACACTCTATACCTCACACTCTACACTATATCCCCTGCATTCTATACCATACACTCTACACTCTATTCCCTACACTCTATACCCTACACTCTACACTCTATACCCTACACTCTATACCCTACACTCTACACTCTATACCCTACACTCTACACTCTATACCCTACACTCTATACCCTACAATCAATACCATACACTCTATACCATACACTCTACACCCTACACTCTATACCCTACACTCTACACTCTATACCCTACACTCTATACCCTACACTCTATACCCTACACTCTACACTCTATACCCTACACTCTACACTCTATACCCTACACTCTATACCCTACAATCTATACCATACACTCTATACCATACACTCTATACCCTACACTCTATACCTCACACTCTACACTCTATCCCCTGCACTTTATACCATACACTCTACACTCTATACCCTACACTCTATTCACTACACTCTACACTCTATACCCTACACTCTATACCCTACACTCTACACTCTATACCCTACACTCTATACCCTACAATCTATACCATACACTCTATACCATACACTCTATATCCTACACTCTATACCCTACACTCTATACCATACACTCTATACCCTACACTCTATATCATACACTCTATAGCCTACACTCTATTCCCTACACTCTATACCATACACTCTATACCCTACACTCTATACCCTACACTATACACTCTATACCCTACACTCTTCACTCTATACCATACACTCTTTACCCTACACTCTATACCCTACACTCTATACCCTACACTCTACACTCTTTACCCTACACTCTGTACCAAACACTCTATACCCTACACTCTATACCGTACACTCTATACCCTACACTCTACACTCTATACCCTACACTCTATAACATACACATTATACCCTACACTCTATACCTTACACTCTATACCCTACACTCTACACTCTATACCCTACACTATATACCCTACAATCTATACCATACACTCTATACCATACACTCTATACCTCACACTCTACACTCTATCCCCTGCACTCTATACCACACACTCTACACTCTATACCCTACACTCTATATCCTACACTCTACACTCTATACCCTACACTCTATACCCTACACTCTACACTCTATACCCTACACTCTACACTCTATACCCTACACTCTATACCCTACACTCTACACACTATACCCTACACTCTACACTCTATACCCTACACTCTATACCCGACAATCTATACCATACACTCTATACCATACACTCTATAACCTACACTCTGCACTCTATACCCTACACTCTATACCCTACAATCTATACCATACACTCCATACCATACACTCTATACCCTACACTCTATACCTCACACTCTACACTCTATCCCCTGCACTCTATACCACACACTCTACACTCTATACCCTACACTCTATACCCTACACTCTACACTCTATACCCTACACTCTATAACCTACACTCTACACTCTATACCCTACACTCTACACTCTATACCCTACACTCTATACCCTACAATCTATACCATACACTCTATACCATACACTCTACACCCTACACTCTATACCCTACACTCTACACTCTATACCCTACACTCTATACCCTACACTCTATACCCTACACTCTACACTCTATACCCTACACTCTACACTCTATACCTTACACTCTATACATTACAATCTATACCATACACTCTATACCATACACTCTATACCCTACACTCTATACCTCATACTCTACACTCTATCCCCTGCACTTTATACCATACACTCTACACTCTATACCCTACACTCTATACCCTACACTCTACACTCTATACCCTACACTCTATACCCTACACTCTACACTCTATACCCTACACTCTATACCCTACAATCTATACCATACACTCTATACCATACACTCTATATCCTACACTCTATACCCTACACTCTATACCATACACTCTATACCCTACACTCTATATCATACACTCTATAGCCTACACTCTATTCCCTACACTCTATACCATACACTCTATACCCTACACTCTATACCCTACACTATACACTCTATACCCTACACTCTTCACTCTATACCATACACTCTTTACCCTACACTCTATACCCTACACTCTATACCCTACACTCTACACTCTTTACCCTACACTCTGTACCAAACACTCTATACCCTACACTCTATACCGTACACTCTATACCCTACACTCTACACTCTATACCCTACACTCTATAACATAAACATTATACCCTACACTCTATACCTTACACTCTATACCCTACACTCTACACCCTACTCTCTACACTTTATACCCTACACTCTACACTCTATACCCTACACTCTATACCCTACACTCTATACTCTATACCCTACACTCTACACTCTATACCCAACTCTCTAAACACTACACTCTATACCCTACACTCAACACTCTATACCCTACACTCTATACCTTACACTCTACACTCTATCCCCTGCACTCTATACCATACACTCTACACTCTATACTCTACACTCTATACCCTACACTCTACACTCTATACCCTACACTCTATACCCTACACTCTACAATCTATACCCTACACTCTACACTCTATACCCTACACTCTATACCCTACAATCTATACCATACACTCTATACCATACACTCTATACCCTACACTCTACACTCTATACCCTACACTCTACACTCTATACCCTACACTCTATACCATACACTCTATACCCTACACTCTATATCATACACTCTATAGCCTACACTCTATTCCCTACACTCTATACCATACACTCTATACCCTACACTCTATACCCTACACTATACACTCTATACCCTACACTCTTCACTCTATACCATACACTCATTACCCTACACTCTATACCCTACACTCTATACCCTACACTCTATACTCTATACCCTACACTCTACACTCTATACCCAACTCTCTAAACACTACACTCTATACCCTACACTCTATACCCTACACTCTACACCCTACAATCTACAATCTATACCCTACACTCTATAACCTACACTCTATACCCTACACTCTACACCCTACTCTCTACACTTTATACCCTACACTCTACACTCTATACCCTACACTCTATACCCTACACTCTATACTCTATACCCTACACTCTACACTCTATACCCAACTCTCTAAACAAAACACTCTATACCCTACACTCTATACCCTACACTCTATACCCTACACTCTACACTCTATACCAGACACTCTACACTCTATACCCTACTCTCTAAACCCTACACTCTATACCCTACACTCTACACTCTATACCCTACACTCTATACCTTACACTCTACACTCTATCCCCTGCACTCTATACCATACACTCTACACTCTATACTCTACACTCTATACCCTACACTCTACACTCTATACCCTACACTCTATACCCTACACTCTACAATCTATACCCTACTCTCTACACTCTATACCCTACACTCTATACCCTACAATCTATACCATACACTCTATACCATACACTCTATACCCTACACTCTACACTCTATACCAGACACTCTACACTCTATACCCTACTCTCTAAACCCTACACTCTATACCCTACACTCTACACTCTATACCCTACACTCTATACCTTACACTCTACACTCTATCCCCTGCACTCTATACCATACACTCTACACTCTATACTCTACACTCTATACCCTACACTCTACACTCTATACCCTACACTCTATACCCTACACTCTACAATCTATACCCTACTCTCTACACTCTATAACCTACACTCTATACCCTACAATCTATACCATACACTCTATACCATACACTCTATACCCTACACTCTACACTCTATACCAGACACTCTACACTCTATACCCTACTCTCTAAACCCTACACTCTATATCCTTCACTCTACACTCTATACCCTACACTCTATACCTTACACTCTACACTCTATCCCCTGCACTCTATACCATACACTCTACACTCTATACTCTACACTATATACCCTACACTCTACACTCTATACCCTACACTCTATACCCTACACTCTACAATCTATACCCTACACTCTACACTCTATACCCTACACTCTATACCCTACAATCTATACCATACACTCTATACCATACACTCTATACCCTACACTCTACACTCTATACCCTACACTCTACACTCTATACCCTACACTCTATACCATACACTCTATACCCTACACTCTATATCATACACTCTATAGCCTACACTCTATTCCCTACACTCTATACCATACACTCTATACCCTACACTCTATACCCTACACTATACACTCTATACCCTACACTCTTCACTCTATACCATACACTCTTTACCCTACACTCTATACCCTACACTCTATACCCTACACTCTACACTCTTTACCCTACACTCTGTACCAAACACTCTATACCCTACACTCTATACCGTACACTCTATACCCTACACTCTACACTCTATACCCTACACTCTATAACATAAACATTATACCCTACACTCTATACCTTACACTCTATACCCTACACTCTACACCCTACTCTCTACACTTTATACCCTACACTCTACACTCTATACCCTACACTCTATACCCTACACTCTATACTCTATACCCTACACTCTACACTCTATACCCAACTCTCTAAACACTACACTCTATACCCTACACTCTATACCCTACACTCTACACCCTACAATCTACAATCTATACCCTACACTCTATAACCTACACTCTATACCCTACACTCTACACCCTACTCTCTACACTTTATACCCTACACTCTACACTCTATACCCTACACTCTATACCCTACACTCTATACTCTATACCCTACACTCTACACTCTATACCCAACTCTCTAAACAAAACACTCTATACCCTACACTCTATACCCTACACTCTATACCCTACACTCTACACTCTATACCAGACACTCTACACTCTATACCCTACTCTCTAAACCCTACACTCTATACCCTACACTCTACACTCTATACCCTACACTCTATACCTTACACTCTACACTCTATCCCCTGCACTCTATACCATACACTCTACACTCTATACTCTACACTCTATACCCTACACTCTACACTCTATACCCTACACTCTATACCCTACACTATACAATCTATACCCTACTCTCTACACTCTATACCCTATACTCTATACCCTACAATCTATACCATACACTCTATACCATACACTCTATACCCTACACTCTACACTCTATACCCTACACTCTACACTCTATACCCTACACTATATACCCTACAATCTATACCCTACACTCTATATCATACACTCTATAGCCTACACTCTATTCCCTACACTCTATACCATGCACTCTATACCCTACACTCTATACCCTACACTATACACTCTATACCCTACACTCTTCACTCTATACCATACACTCTTTACCCTACACTCTATACCCTACACTCTATACCCTACACTCTACACTCTTTACCCTACACTCTGTACCAAACACTCTATACCCTACACTATATACCGTACACTCTATACCCTACACTCTACACTCTATACCCTACACTCTATAACATAAACATTATACCCTACACTCTATACCTTACACTCTATACCCTACACTCTACACCCTACTCTCTACACTTTATACCCTACACTCTACACTCTATACCCTACACTCTATACCCTACACTCTATACTCTATACCCTACACTCTACACTCTATACCCAACTCTCTAAACACTACACTCTATACCCTACACTCTATACCCTACACTCTACACCCTACAATCTACAATCTATACCCTACACTCTATAACCTACACTCTATACCCTACACTCTACACCCTACTCTCTACACTTTATACCCTACACTCTACACTCTATACCCTACACTCTATACCCTACACTCTATACTCTATACCCTACACTCTACACTCTATACCCAACTCTCTAAACAAAACACTCTATACCCTACACTCTATACCCTACACTCTATACCCTACACTCTACACTCTATACCAGACACTCTACACTCTATACCCTACACTCTATACCCTACACTCTACACTCTATACCCTACACTCTATACCTTACACTCTACACTCTATCCCCTGCACTCTATACCATACACTCTACACTCTATACTCTACACTCTATACCCTACACTCTACACTCTATACCCTACACTCTATACCCTACACTCTACAATCTATACCCTACTCTCTACACTCTATACCCTACACTCTATACCCTACAATCTATACCATACACTCTATACCATACACTCTATACCCTACACTCTACACTCTATACCAGACACTCTACACTCTATACCCTACTCTCTAAACCCTACACTCTATACCCTACACTCTACACTCTATACCCTACACTCTATACCTTACACTCTACACTCTATCCCCTGCACTCTATACCATACACTCTACACTCTATACTCTACACTCTATACCCTACACTCTACACTCTATACCCTACACTCTATACCCTACACTCTACAATCTATACCCTACTCTCTACACTCTATAACCTACACTCTATACCCTACAATCTATACCATACACTCTATACCATACACTCTATACCCTACACTCTACACTCTATACCAGACACTCTACACTCTATACCCTACTCTCTAAACCCTACACTCTATACCCTACACTCTACACTCTATACCCTACACTCTATACCTTACACTCTACACTCTATCCCCTGCACTCTATACCATACACTCTACACTCTATACTCTACACTATATACCCTACACTCTACACTCTATACCCTACACTCTATACCCTACACTCTACAATCTATACCCTACACTCTACACTCTATACCCTACACTCTATACCCTACAATCTATACCATACACTCTATACCATACACTCTATACCCTACACTCTACACTCTATACCCTACACTCTACACTCTATACCCTACACTCTATACCATACACTCTATACCCTACACTCTATATCATACACTCTATAGCCTACACTCTATTCCCTACACTCTATACCATACACTCTATACCCTACACTCTATACCCTACACTATACACTCTATACCCTACACTCTTCACTCTATACCATACACTCTTTACCCTACACTCTATACCCTACACTCTATACCCTACACTCTACACTCTTTACCCTACACTCTGTACCAAACACTCTATACCCTACACTCTATACCGTACACTCTATACCCTACACTCTACACTCTATACCCTACACTCTATAACATAAACATTATACCCTACACTCTATACCTTACACTCTATACCCTACACTCTACACCCTACTCTCTACACTTTATACCCTACACTCTACACTCTATACCCTACACTCTATACCCTACACTCTATACTCTATACCCTACACTCTACACTCTATACCCAACTCTCTAAACACTACACTCTATACCCTACACTCTATACCCTACACTCTACACCCTACAATCTACAATCTATACCCTACACTCTATAACCTACACTCTATACCCTACACTCTACACCCTACTCTCTACACTTTATACCCTACACTCTACACTCTATACCCTACACTCTATACCCTACACTCTATACTCTATACCCTACACTCTACACTCTATACCCAACTCTCTAAACAAAACACTCTATACCCTACACTCTATACCCTACTCTATACCCTACACTCTACACTCTATACCAGACACTCTACACTCTATACCCTACTCTCTAAACCCTACACTCTATACCCTACACTCTACACTCTATACCCTACACTCTATACCTTACACTCTACACTCTATCCCCTGCACTCTATACCATACACTCTACACTCTATACTCTACACTCTATACCCTACACTCTACACTCTATACCCTACACTCTATACCCTACACTATACAATCTATACCCTACTCTCTACACTCTATACCCTATACTCTATACCCTACAATCTATACCATACACTCTATACCATACACTCTATACCCTACACTCTACACTCTATACCCTACACTCTACACTCTATACCCTACACTATATACCCTACAATCTATACCATACACTCTATACCATACACTCTATACCTCACACTCTACACTCTATCCCCTGCACTCTATACCACACACTCTACACTCTATACCCTACACTCTATATCCTACACTCTACACTCTATACCCTACACTCTATACCCTACACTCTACACTCTATACCCTACACTCTACACTCTATACCCTACACTCTATACCCTACAATCTATACCATACACTCTATACCATACACTCTACACCCTACACTCTATACCCTACACTCTACACTCTATACACTACACTCTGTACCCTACACTCTATACCCTACACTCTATACCATACACTCTGTACCCTACACTCTATACCTCACACTCTACACTATATCCCCTGCACTCTATACCATACACTCTACACTCTATACCCTACACTCTATACCCTACACTCTACACTCTATACCCTACACTCTATACCCTACACTCTACACTCTATACCCTACAATCTATACCATACACTCTATACCATACACTCTATACCCTACACTCTATACCCTACACTCTACACTCTATACCCTACACTCTATACCCTACACTCTATACCCTACACTCTACACTCTATACCTTACACTCTACACTCTATACCCTACACTCTATACCCTACAATCTATACCATGCACTCTATACCATACACTCTATACCCTACACTCTATACCTCACACTCTACACTCTATCCCCTGCACTCTATACCATACACTCTACACTCTATACCCTACACTCTATACCCTACACTCTACACTCTATACCCTACACTCTATACCCTACACTCTACACTCTATACCCTACACTCTACACTCTATACCCTACACTCTATACCCTACAATCTATACCATACACTCTATACCATACACTCTATACCCTACACTCTATACCCTACACTCTATACCATACACTCTATACCCTACACTCTATATCATACACTCTATAGCCTACACTCTATTCCCTACACTCTATACCATACACTCTATACCCTACACTCTATACCCTACACTATACACTCTATACCCTACTCTCTACACTCTATACCATACACTCTATACCCTACACTCTATACCCTACAATCTACACTCTATACCCTACAATCTATACACTACACTCTATACCCTACACTCTACACTCTATACCCTACACTCTATACCCTACACTCTACACTCTATACCCTACACTCTATACCCTACACTCTATACTCTATACCCTACACTCTACACTCTATACCCAACTCTCTAAACCCTACACTCTATACCCTACACTCTACACTCTATACCCTACACTCTATACCCTACACTCTACACTCTATACCCTACACTCTACTCTCTATACCCTACTCTCTAAACCCTACACTCTATACCCTACACTCTACACTCTATACCCTACACTCTATACCCTACACTCTACACTCTATACCCTACATTCTATACCCTACACTCTATACCCTACACTCTATACCCTACACTCTATACCCTACACTCTACACCCTACACTTTATAGCTTACACTCTATACCCTACACTCTATTCCCTAAACTCTATACCATACACTCTATACCCTACACTCTATACCCTACACTCAATACCCTACACTCTACACCATACACTCTATACCCTACCCTCTATACCTTACACTCTATAACCTACACTCTACACAGTATACCCTACACTCTACACTCTATACCCTACACTCTATGCCATACACTCTATACCCTACACTCTATACCCTACACTCTACACTCTATACCCTACACTCTATACCCTACACTCTATACCCTACACTCTACACTTTATACCCTACACTCTATACCCTACACTCTATACCCTACACTCTATACCCTACACTCTATACCCTACACTCTATACCCTACACTCTACACTTTATACCCTACACTCTATACCCTACACTCTATACCATACACTCTATACCCTACACTCTATACCCTACACTCTATACCCTACACTCTACACTCTATACCCTACACTCTATACCCTACACTCTATACCCTACACTCTACACTTTATACCCTACACTCTATACCCTACACTCTATACCCTCCACTCTATACCCTACACTCTACACTCTACACCCTACACTCTACACTTTATACCCTACACTCTATACCCTACACTCTATACCCTTCACTCTATACCCTACACGCTATACCCTACACTCTATACCCTACACTCTATACCCTACACTCTATACCCTACACTCTACACCCTACACACTATACCCTACACCCTATACCCTACACTCTATACCCTACACTCAACACCCTACACTCTATACCCTACACTCTATACCCTACACTCTATACCCTACACTCTACACTCTATACCCTACACTCTACACTCGATACCCTACACTCTATACCCTACAATCTATACCATACACTCTATACCATACACTCTATACCATACACTCTATCCCCTACACTCTATACCATACACTCTACACTCTATACCCTACACTCTATACCCTACACTCTATACCCTACACTCTACACCCTACACACTATACCCTACACCCTATACCCTACACTCTATACCCTACACTCAACACCCTACACTCTATACCCTACACTCTATACCCTACACTCTATACCCTACACTCTACACTCTATACCCTAAACTCTACACTCGATACCCTACACTCTATACCCTACAATCTATACCATACACTCTATACCATACACTCTATACCATACACTCTATCCCCTACACTCTATACCATACACTCTACACTCTATACCCTACATTCTCTACCCTACACTCTATACCATACACTCTATACCATACACTCTATCCCCTACACTCTATACCATACACTTTACACTCTATACCCTACTTTCTAAACCCTACACTCTACACTCTATACCCTACACTCTATACCCTTCACTCTATACCCTACACGCTATACCCTACACTCTATACCCTACACTCTATACCCTACACTCTATACCCTACACTCTACACCCTACTCACTATACCCTACACCCTATACCCTACACTCTATACCCTACACTCAACACCCTACACTCTATACCCTACACTCTATACCCTACACTCTATACCCTACACTCTACACTCTATACCCTACACTCTACACTCAATACCCTACACTCTATACCCTACAATCTATACCATACACTCTATACCATACACTCTATACCATACACTCTATCCCCTACACTCTATACCATACACTCTACACTCTATACCCTACACTCTACACCCTACACTATATACCCTACACTCTACACTCTATACCCTACATTCTCTACCCTACACTCTATACCATACACTCTATACCATACACTCTATCCCCTACACTCTATACCATACACTTTACACTCTATACCCTACTTTCTAAACCCTACACTCTACACTCTATACCCTACACTCTATACCCTACACTCTACACTCTATACCCTACACTCTACACTCTATAAACTACATTCTACACCCTACACTTTATACCATACACTCTATACCCTACACTCTACACTCTATACCCTACATTCTATACCCCACACTCTATACCCTACACCCTACGCTCTATACCCTACACTCTATACCCTACACTCTACACTCTATACCCTACACTCTATTCCATACACTCTATACCCTACACTCTATACCCTACACTCTACACTTTATACCCTACACTCTATACCCTACACTCTATACCATACACTCTATACCCTACACTCTATACCCTACACTCTACACTCTATACCCTACACTCTATACCCTACACTCTATACCCTACACTCTACACTTTATACCCTACACTCTATACCCTACACTCTATACCCTACACTCTACACTCTATACCCTACACTCTACACTCTATACCCTACACTCTATACCCTACAATCTATACCATACACTCTATACCATACACTCTATACCCTACACTCTATACCTCACACTCTACACTCTATCCCCTGCACTTTATACCATACACTCTACACTCTATACCCTACACTATATACCCTACACTCTACACTCTATACCCTACACTCTATACCCTACACTCTACACTCTATACCCTACACTCTATACCCTACAATCTATACCATACACTCTATACCATACACTCTATACCCTACACTCTATACCCTACACTCTATACCATACACTCTATACCCTACACTCTATATCATACACTCTATAGCCTACACTCTATTCCCTACACTCTATACCATACACTCTATACCCTACACTCTATACTCTACACTATACACTCTATACCCTACACTCTACACTCTATACCATACACTCTTTACCCTACACTCTATACCCTACTCTCTATACCCTACACTCTACACTCTTTACCCTACACTCTGTACCAAACACTCTATACCCTACACTCTATACCGTACACTCTATACCCTACACTCTACACTCTATACCCTACACTCTATAACATACACTTTATACCCTACACTCTATACCTTACACTCTATACCCTACACTCTACACCCTACAATCTACAATCTATACCCTACACTCTATAACCTACACTCTATACCCTACACTCTACACCCTACTCTCTACACTTTATACCCTACACTCTACACTCTATACCCTACACTCTATACCCTACACTCTATACTCTATACCCTACACTCTACACTCTATACCCAACTCTCTAAACACTACACTCTATACCCTACACTCTACACTCTATACCCTACACTCTATACCCTACACTCTACACTCTATACCCTACACTCCACACTCTATACCCTACTCTCTAAACCCTACACTCTATACCCTACACTCTATACCCTACACTCTATACCCTACACTCTACACTCTATCCCCTGCACTCTATACCATACACTCTACACTCTATACTCTACACTCTATACCCTACACTCTACACTCTATACCCTACACTCTATACCCTACACTCTACACTCTATACCCTACACTCTACACTCTATACCCTACACTCTATACCCTACAATCTATTCCATACACTCTATACCATACACTCTATACCCTACACTCTACACTCTATACCCTACACTCTACACTCTATACCCTACACTCTATACCCTACAATCTATACCATACACTCTATGCCATACACTCTATACCCTACACTCTATACCTCACACTCTACACTCTATCCCCTGCACTCTATACCACACACTCTACACTCTATACCCTACACTCTATATCCTACACTCTGCACTCTATACCCTACACTCTATACCCTACACTCTACACTCTATACCCTACACTCTACACTCTATACCCTACACTCTATACCCTACAATCTATGCCATACACTCTATACCATACACTCTACAACCTACACTCTATACCCTACACTCTACACTCTATACACTACACTCTGTACCCTACACTCTATACCCTACACTCTATACCATACACTCTGTACCCTACACTCTATACCTCACACTCTACACTATATCCCCTGCACTCTATACCATACACTCTACACTCTATACCCTACACTCTATACCCTACACTCTACACTCTATACCCTACACTCTATACCCTACACTCTACACTCTATACCCTACACTCTACACTCTATACCCTACACTCTATACCGTACAATCTATACCATACACTCTATACCATACACTCTATACCCTACACTCTATACCCTACACTCTACACTCTATACCCTACACTCTATACCCTACACTCTATACCCTACACTCTACACTCTATACCCTACACTCTATACCCTACACTCTATACCCTACAATCTATACCATACACGCTATACCATACACTCTATACCCTACACTCTATACCTCACACTCTACACTCTATCCACTGCACTCTATACCATACACTCTACACTCTATACCCTACACTCTATACCCTACACTCTATACCTCACACTCTACACTCTATCCCCTGCACTCTATACCATACACTCTACACTCTATACCCTACACTCTATACCCTACACTCTACACTCTATACCCTACACTCTATACCCTACACTCTACACTCTATACCCTACACTCTACACTCTATACCCTACACTCTATACCCTACAATCTATACCATACACTCTATACCCTACACTCTATACCCTACACTCTATACCCTACACTCTATACCATACACTCTATACCCTACACTCTATATCATACACTCTACAGCCTACACTCTATTCCCTACACTCTATACCATACACTCTATACCCTACACTCTATACCCTACACTATACACTCTATACCCTACTCTCTACACTCTATACCATACACTCTATACCCTACACTCTATACCCTACAATCTACACTCTATACCCTACAATCTATACACTACACTCTATACCCTACACTCTACACTCTATACCCTACACTCTATACCCTACACTCTACACTCTATATCCTACACTCTATACTCTACACTCTATACTCTATACCCTACACTCTACACTCTATACCCAACTCTCTAAACCCTACACTCTATACCCTACACTCTACACTCTATACCCTACACTCTATACCCTACACTCTACACGCTATAACCTACACTCTACACTCTATACCCTACTCTCTAAACCCTACACTCTATACCCTACACTCTACACTCTATACCCTACACTCTATACCCTACACTCTATACCCTACACTCTATACCATACACTCTATACCCTACACTCTATATCATACACTCTATAGCCTACACTCTATTCCCTACACTCTATACCATACTCTCTATACCCTACACTCTATACTCTACACTATACACTCTATACCCTACACTCTACACTCTATACCATACACTCTTTACCCTACACTCTATACCCTACTCTCTATACCCTACACTCTACACTCTTTACCCTACACTCTGTACCAAACACTCTATACCCTACACTCTATACCGTACACTCTATACCCTACACTCTACACTCTATACCCTACACTCTATAACATACACTTTATACCCTACACTCTATACCTTACACTCTATACCCTACACTCTACACCCTACAATCTACAATCTATACCCTACACTCTATAACCTACACTCTATACCCTACACTCTACACCCTACTCTCTACACTTTATACCCTACACTCTACACTCTATACCCTACACTCTATACCCTACACTCTATACTCTATACCCTACACTCTACACTCTATACCCAACTCTCTAAACACTACACTCTATACCCTACACTCTACACTCTATACCCTACACTCTATACCCTACACTCTACACTCTATACCCTACACTCTACACTCTATACCCTACTCTCTAAACCCTACACTCTATACCCTACACTCTATACCCTACACTCTATACCCTACACTCTACACTCTATCCCCTGCACTCTATACCATACACTCTACACTCTATACTCTACACTCTATACCCTACACTCTACACTCTATACCCTACACTCTATACCCTACACTCTACACTCTATACCCTACACTCTACACTCTATACCCTACACTCTATACCCTACAATCTATTCCATACACTCTATACCATACACTCTATACCCTACACTCTACACTCTATACCCTACACTCTACACTCTATACCCTACACTCTATACCCTACAATCTATACCATACACTCTATACCATACACTCTATACCCTACACTCTATACCTCACACTCTACACTCTATCCCCTGCACTCTATACCACACACTCTACACTCTATACCCTACACTCTATATCCTACACTCTACACTCTATACCCTACACTCTATACCCTACACTCTACACTCTATACCCTACACTCTACACTCTATACCCTACACTCTATACCCTACAATCTATGCCATACACTCTATACCATACACTCTACAACCTACACTCTATACCCTACACTCTACACTCTATACACTACACTCTGTACCCTACACTCTATACCCTACACTCTATACCATACACTCTGTACCCTACACTCTATACCTCACACTCTACACTATATCCCCTGCACTCTATACCATACACTCTACACTCTATACCCTACACTCTATACCCTACACTCTACACTCTATACCCTACACTCTATACCCTACACTCTACACTCTATACCCTACACTCTACACTCTATACCCTACACTCTATACCGTACAATCTATACCATACACTCTATACCATACACTCTATACCCTACACTCTATACCCTACACTCTACACTCTATACCCTACACTCTATACCCTACACTCTATACCCTACACTCTACACTCTATACCCTACACTCTATACCCTACACTCTATACCCTACAATCTATACCATACACGCTATACCATACACTCTATACCCTACACTCTATACCTCACACTCTACACTCTATCCACTGCACTCTATACCATACACTCTACACTCTATACCCTACACTCTATACCCTACACTCTATACCTCACACTCTACACTCTATCCCCTGCACTCTATACCATACACTCTACACTCTATACCCTACACTCTATACCCTACACTCTACACTCTATACCCTACACTCTATACCCTACACTCTACACTCTATACCCTACACTCTACACTCTATACCCTACAATCTATACCATACACTCTATACCATACACTCTATACCCTACACTCTATACCCTACACTCTATACCCTACACTCTATACCATACACTCTATACCCTACACTCTATACCCTACAATCTATACCATACACGCTATACCATACACTCTATACCCTACACTCTATACCTCACACTCTACACTCTATCCACTGCACTCTATACCATACACTCTACACTCTATACCCTACACTCTATACCCTACACTCTATACCTCACACTCTACACTCTATCCCCTGCACTCTATACCATACACTCTACACTCTATACCCTACACTCTATACCCTACACTCTACACTCTATACCCTACACTCTATACCCTACACTCTACACTCTATACCCTACACTCTACACTCTATACCCTACAATCTATACCATACACTCTATACCATACACTCTATACCCTACACTCTATACCCTACACTCTATACCCTACACTCTATACCATACACTCTATACCCTACACTCTATATCATACACTCTACAGCCTACACTCTATTCCCTACACTCTATACCATACACTCTATACCCTACACTCTATACCCTACACTATACACTCTATACCCTACTCTCTACACTCTATACCATACACTCTATACCCTAGACTCTATACCCTACAATCTACACTCTATACCCTACAATCTATACACTACACTCTATACCCTACACTCTACACTCTATACCCTACACTCTATACCCTACACTCTACACTCTATATCCTACACTCTATACTCTACACTCTATACTCTATACCCTACACTCTACACTCTATACCCAACTCTCTAAACCCTACACTCTATACCCTACACTCTACACTCTATACCCTACACTCTATACCCTACACTCTATAACCTACACTCTACACTCTATACCCTACTCTCTAAACCCTACACTCTATACCCTACACTCTACACTCTATACCCTACACTCTATACCCTACACTCTACACTCTATACCCTACACTCTATACCCTACACTCTATACCCTACACTCTATACCCTACACTCTATACCCTACACTCTACACCCTACACTTTATAGCTTACACTCTATACCCTACACTCTATACCCTAAACTCTATACCATACACTCTATACCCTACCCTCTATACCCTACACTCTATACCATACACTCTACACCATACACTCTATACCCTACCCTCTATACCTTACACTCTATACCCTACACTCTACACAGTATACCCTACACTCTATACCCTACACTCTACACTCTATACCCTACACTCTATACCATACACTCTATACCCTACACTCTATACCCTACACTCTACACTCTATACCCTACACTCTATACCCTACACTCTATACCCTACACTCTACACTTTATGCCCTACACTCTATACCCTACACTCTATACCCTACACTCTATACCCTACACTCTACACTCTATACCCTACACTCTATACCCTACACTCTATACCCTACACTCTATACCATACACTCTATACCCTACACTCTACACTTTATACCCTACACTCTATACCCTACACTCTATACCATACAATCTATACCCTACACTCTATACCCTACACTCTATACCCTACACTCTACACTCTATACCCTACACTCTATACCCTACACTCTATACCCTACACTCTACACTTTATACCCTACACTCTATACCCTACACTCTATACCCTCCACTCTATACCCTACACTCTACACTCTACACCCTACACTCTACACTTTATACCCTACACTCTATACCCTACACTCTATACCCTTCACTCTATACCCTACACGCTATACCCTACACTCTATACCCTACACTCTATACCCTACACTCTATACCCTACACTCTACACCCTACACTCTATACCCTACACCCTATACCCTACACTCTATACCCTACACTCAACACCCTACACTCTATACCCTACACTCTATACCCTACACTCTATACCCTACACTCTATACCCTACACTCTACACTCTATACCCTACACTCTACACTCGATACCCTACACTCTATACCCTACAATCTATACCATACACTCTATACCATACACTCTATACCATACACTCTATCCCCTACACTCTATACCATACACTCTACACTCTATACCCTACACTCTACACCCTACACTATATACCCTACACTCTACACTCTATACCCTACATTCTCTACCCTACACTCTATACCATACACTCTATACCAAACACTCTATCCCCTACACTCTATACCATACACTTTACACTCTATACCCTACTTTCTATACCCTAAACTCTACACTCTATACCCTACACTCTATACCCTACACTCTACACTCTATACCCTACACTCTACACTCTATACCCTACACTCTACACCCTACACTATACCATACACTCTATACCCTACACTCTACACTCTATACCCTACACTCTATACCCTACACTCTATACCCTACACCTTACGCTCTATACCCTACACTCTATACCCTACACTCTACACTCTATACCCTACACTCTATTCCATACACTCTATACCCTACACTCTATACCCTTCACTCTACACTCTATACCCTACACTCTATACCCTACACTCTACACTCTATACCCTACACTCTATACCCTACAATCTATACCATACACTCTATACCATACACTCTATACCCTACACTCTATACCCTACATTCTACACTCTATACCCTACACTCTATACCCTACACTCTATACCCTACACTCTACACTCTATACCCTACACTCTACACTCTATACCCTGCACTCTATACCCTACAATCTATACCATACACTCTATACCATACACTCTATACCCTACACTCTATACCTCACACTCTACACTCTATCCCCTGCACTTTATACCATACACTCTACACGCTATACCCTACACTCTATACCCTACACTCTACACCCTACACTCTATACCCTACACCCTATACCCTACACTCTATACCCTACACTCAACACCCTACACTCTATACCCTACACTCTATACCCTACACTCTATACCCTACACTCTACACTCTATACCCTACACTCTACACTCGATACCCTACACTCTATACCCTACAATCTATACCATACACTCTATACCATACACTCTATACCATACACTCTATCCCCTACACTCTATACCATACACTCTACACTCTATACCCTACACTCTACACCCTACACTATATACCCTACACTCTACATTCTATACTCTACATTCTCTACCCTACACTCTATACCATACACTCTATACCATACAATCTATCCCCTACACTCTATACCATACACTTTACACTTTATACCCTACTTTCTATACCCTACACTCTACACTCTATACCCTACACTCTATACCCTACACTCTACACTCTATACCCTACACTCTACACTCTATGCCCTACACTCTACACCCTACACTCTATACCATACACTCTATACCCTACACTCTACACTCTATACCCTACACTCTATACCCTACACTCTATACCCTACACCCTACGCTCTATACCCTACACTCTATACCCTACACTCTACACTCTATACCCTACACTCTATTCCATACACTCTATACCCTACACTCTATACCCTACACTCTACACTCTATACCCTACACTCTATACCCTACACTCTACACTCTATACCCTACACTCTACACTCTATACCCTACACTCTATACCCTACAATCTATACCATACACTCTATACCATACACTCTATACCCTACACTCTATACCCTACACTCTACACTCTATACCCTACACTCTATACCCTATACTCTATACCCTACACTCTACACTCTATACCCTACACTCTACACTCTATACCCTACACTCTATACCCTACAATCTATACCATACACTCTATACCATACACTCTATACCCTACACTCTATACCTCACACTCTACACTCTATCCCCTGCACTTTATACCATACACTCTACACTCTATACCCTACACTCTATACCCTACACTCTATACCCTACACCCTACGCTCTATGCCCTACACTCTATACCCTACACTCTACACTCTATACCCTACACTCTATTCCATACACTCTATACCCTACACTCTATACCCTACACTCTACACTCTATACCCTACACTCTATACCCTACACTCTACACTCTATACCCTACACTCTACACTCTATACCCTACACTCTATACCCTACAATCTATACCATACACTCTATACCATACACTCTATACCCTACACTCTATACCCTACACTCTACACTCTATACCCTACACTCTATACCCTACACTCTATACCCTACACTCTACACTCTATACCCTACACTCTACACTCTATACCCTACACTCTATACCCTACAATCTATACCATACACTCTATACCATACACTCTATACCCTACACTCTATACCTCACACTCTACACTCTCTCCCCTGCACTTTATACCATACACTCTACACTCTATACCCTACACTCTATACCCTACACTCTACACTCTATACCCTACACTCTATACCCTACACTCTACACTCTATACCCTACACTCTATACCCTACAATCTATACCATACACTCTATACCATACACTCTATACCCTACACTCTATACCCTACACTCTATACCATACACTCTATACCCTACACTCTATATCATACACTCTATAGCCTACACTCTATTCCCTACACTCTATACCATACACTCTATAACCTACACTCTATACCCTACACTATACACTCTATACCATACACTCTACACTCTATACCCTACACTCTACACCCTACACTATATACCCTACACTCTACACTCTATACCCTACATTCTCTACCCTACACTCTATACCCTACACTCTATACCCTACACTCTACAATCTATACCCTACACTCTATACCCTACACTCTACACTCTATACCCTACACTCTACACTCTATACCCTACACTCTATACCCTACAATCTATACCATACACTCTATACCATACACTCTATACCCTACACTCTATACCCTACACTCTATACCCTACACTCTATATCATACACTCTATACCCTACACTCTATATCATACACTCTATAGCCTACACTCTATTCCCTACACTCTACACTCTATACCCTACACTCTATACCCTACAATCTATACCATACACTCTATACCATACACTCTATACCCTACACTCTATACCTCACACTCTACACTCTATCCCCTGCACTCTATAACACACACTCTACACTCTATACCCTACACTCTATATCCTACACTCTACACTCTATACCCTACACTCTATACCCTACACTCTACACTCTATACCCTACACTCTACACTCTGTACCCTACACTCTGTACCCTACACTCTATACCATACACTCTGTACTGTACACTCTATACCTCACACTCTACACTATATCCCCTGCACTCTATAGTAACATAGTAACATAGTAACATAGTTAGTAAGGCCGAAAAAAGACATTTGTCCATCCAGTTCAGCCTATATTCCATCATAATAAATCCCCAGATCTACGTCCTTCTACAAAACCTAATAATTGTATGATACAATATTGTTCTGCTCCAGGAAGACATCCAGGCCTCTCTTGAACCCCTCGACTGAGTTCGCCATCACCACCTCCTCAGGCAAGCAATTCCAGATTCTCACTGCCCTAACAGTAAAGAATCCTCTTCTATGTTGGTGGAAAAACCTTCTCTCCTCCAGACGCAAAGAATGCCCCCTTGTGCCTGTCACCTTCCTTGGTATAAACAGATCCTCAGCGAGATATTTGTATTGTCCCCTTATATACTTATACATGGTTATTAGATCGCCCCTCAGTCGTCTTTTTTCTAGACTAAATAATCCTAATTTCGCTAATCTATCTGGGTATTGTAGTTCTCCCATCCCCTTTATTAATTTTGTTGCCCTCCTTTGTACTCTCTCTAGTTCCATTATATCCTTCCTGAGCACCGGTGCCCAAAACTGGACACAGTACTCCATGTGCGGTCTAACTAGGGATTTGTACAGAGGCAGTATAATGCTCTCATCATGTGTATCCAGACCTCTTTTAATGCACCCCATGATCCTGTTTGCCTTGGCAGCTGCTGCCTGGCACTGGCTGCTCCAGGTAAGTTTATCATTAACTAGGATCCCCAAGTCCTTCTCCCTGTCAGATTTACCCAGTGGTTTCCCGTTCAGTGTGTAATGGTGATATTGATTCCCTCTTCCCATGTGTATAACCTTACATTTATCATTGTTAAACCTCATCTGCCACCTTTCAGCCCAAGTTTCCAACTTATCCAGATCCATCTGTAGCAGAATACTATCTTCTCTTGTATTAACTGCTTTACATAGTTTTGTATCATCTGCAAATATCGATATTTTACTGTGTAAACCTTCTACCAGATCATTAATGAATATGTTGAAGAGAACAGGTCCCAATACTGACCCCTGCGGTACCCCACTGGTCACAGCGACCCAGTTAGAGACTATACCATTTATAACCACCCTCTGCTTTCTATCACTAAGCCAGTTACTAACCCATTTACACACATTTTCCCCCAGACCAAGCATTCTCATTTTGTGTACCAACCTCTTGTGCGGCACGGTATCAAACGCTTTGGAAAAATCGAGATATACCACGTCCAATGACTCACCGTGGTCCAGTCTATAGCTTACCTCTTCATAAAAACTGATTAGATTGGTTTGACAGGAGCGATTTCTCATAAACCCATGCTGATATGGAGTTAAACAGTTATTCTCATTGAGATAATCCAGAATAACATCCCTCAGAAACCCTTCAAATATTTTACCAACAATAGAGGTTAGACTTACTGGCCTATAATTTCCAGGTTCACTTTTAGAGCCCTTTTTGAATATTGGCACCACATTTGCTATGCGCCAGTCCTGCGGAACAGACCCTGTCGCTATAGAGTCACTAAAAATAAGAAATAATGGTTTATCTATTACATTACTTAGTTCTCTTAGTACTCGTGGGTGTATGCCATCCGGACCCGGAGATTTATCTATTTTAATCTTATTTAGCCGGTTTCGCACCTCTTCTTGGGTTAGATTGGTGACTCTTAATATAGGGTTTTCATTGTTTCTTGGGATTTCACCTAGCATTTCATTTTCCACCGTGAATACCGTGGAGAAGAAGGTGTTTAATATGTTAGCTTTTTCCTCGTCATCTACAACCATTCTTTCCTCACTATTTTTTAAGGGGCCTACATTTTCAGTTTTTATTCTTTTACTATTGATATAGTTGAAGAACAGTTTGGGATTAGTTTTACTCTCCTTAGCAATGTGCTTCTCTGTTTCCTTTTTGGCAGCTTTAATTAGTTTTTTAGATAAAGTATTTTTCTCCCTATAGTTTTTTAGAGCTTCAATGGTGCCATCCTGCTTTAGTAGTGCAAATGCTTTCTTTTTACTGTTAATTGCCTGTCTTACTTCTTTGTTTAGCCACATTGGGTTTTTCCTATTTCTAGTCCTTTTATTCCCACAAGGTATAAACCGCTTACACTGCCTATTTAGGATGTTCTTAAACATTTCCCATTTATTATCTGTATTCTCATTTCTGAGGATATTGTCCCAGTCTACCAGATTAAGGGCATCTCTAAGCTGTTCAAACTTTGCCTTCCTAAAGTTCAATGTTTTTGTGACTCCCTGACAAGTCCCCCTAGTGAAAGACAGGTGAAACTGCACAATATTGTGGTCGCTATTTCCTAAATGCCCAACCACCTGCAGATTTGTTATTCTGTCAGGTCTATTAGATAGTATTAGGTCTAAAAGTGCTGCTCCTCTGGTTGGATTCTGCACCAATTGTGAAAGATAATTTTTCTTGGTTATTAGCAGAAACCTGTTGCCTTTATGGGTTTCACAGGTTTCTGTTTCCCAGTTAATATCCGGGTAGTTAAAGTCCCCCATAACCAGGACCTCATTATGGGTCACTCTACACTCTATACCCTACACTCTATACCCTACACTCTACACTCTATACCCTACACTCTGTACCCTACACTCTACACTCTATACCCTACACTCTATACCCTACAATCTATACCATACACGCTATACCATACACTCTATACCCTACACTCTATACCTCACACTCTACACTCTATCCCCTGCACTCTATACCATACACTCTACACTCTATACCCTACACTCTATACCCTACACTCTATACCCTACACTCTGTACCCTACACTCTACACTCTATACCCTACACTCTACACTCTATACCCTACACTCTATACCCTACAATCTATACCATACACTCTATACCATACACTCTATACCCTACACTCTATACCCTACACTCTATACCCTACACTCTATACCATACACTCTATACCCTACACTCTATATCATACACTCTATAGCCTACACTCTATTCCCTACACTCTATACCATACACTCTACACCCTACACTCTATACCCTACACTATACACTCTATACCCTACTCTCTACACTCTATACCATACACTCTATACCCTACACTCTATACCCTACAATCTACACTCTATACCCTACAATCTATACACTACACTCTATACCCTACACTCTACACTCTATACCCTACACTCTATACCCTACACTCTACACTCTATACCCTACACTCTATACTCTATACCCTACACTCTACACTCTATACCCAACTCTCTAAACCCTACACTCTATACCCTACACTCTACACTCTATACCCTACACTCTATACCCTACACTCTACACTCTATACCCTACACTCTACACTCTATACCCTACTCTCTAAACCCTACACTCTATACCCTACACTCTACACTCTATACCCTACACTCTATACCCTACACTCTACACTCTATACCCTACACTCTGTACCCTACACTCTATACCCTACACTCTATACCCTACACTCTACACCCTACACTTTATAGCTTGCACTCTATACCCTACACTCTATACCCTAAACTCTATACCATACACTCTATACCCTACACTCTATACCCTACACACTATACCCTACACTCTACACCATACACTCTATACCCTACGCTCTATACCTTACACTCTATACCCTACACTCTACACAGTATACCCTACACTCTATACCCTACACTCTACACTCTATGCCCTACACTCTATACCATACACTCTATACCCTACACTCTATACCCTACACTCTAAACTCTATACCCTACACTCTATACCCTACACTCTATACCCTACACTCTACACTTTATACCCTACACTCTATACCCTACACTCTATACCCTACACTCTATACCCTACACTCTATACCCTACACCCTACACTCTACACTCTATACCCTACACTCTATACCCTACACTCTATACCCTACACTCCATACCCTACACTCTACACTTTATACCCTACACTCTATACCCTACACTCTATACCATACACTCTATACCCTACACTCTATACCCTACACTCTACACTCTATACCCTGCACTCTATACCCTACACTCTATACCCTACACTCTACACTTTATACCCTACACTCTATACCCTCCACTCTATACCCTACACTCTACACTCTACACCCTACACTCTACACTTTATACCCTACACTCTATACCCTACACTCTATACCCTTCACTCTATACCCTACACGCTATACCCTACACTCTATACCCTACACTCTATACCCTACACTCTATACCCTACACTCTACACCCTACACTCTATACCCTACACCCTATACCCTACACTCTAGACCCTACACTCAACACTCTACACTCTATACCCTACACTCTATACCCTACACTCTATACCCTACACTCTATACCCTACACTCTACACTCTATACCCTACACTCTACACTCTATACCCTACACTCTATACCCTACAATCTATACCATGCACTCTATACCATACACTCTATACCATACACTCTATCCCCTACACTCTATACCATACACTCTACACTCTATACCCTACACTCTACACCCTACACTATATACCCTACACTCTACACTCTATACCCTACATTCTCTACCCTACACTCTATACCCTACACTCTATACCCTACACTCTACACTCTATACCCTACACTCTATACCCTACACTCTACACTCTATACCCTACACTCTACACTCTATACCCTACACTCTATACCCTACAATCTATACCATACACTCTATACCATACACTCTATACCCTACACTCTATACCCTACACTCTATACCCTACACGCTATACCATACACTCTATACCCTACACTCTATATCATACACTCTATAGCCTACACTCTATTCCCTACACTCTATACCATACACTCTATACCCTACACTTTATACCCTACACTATACTCTCTATACCCTACTCTCTACACTCTATACCATACACTCTATACCCTACACTCTATACCCTACACTCTACACTCTATACCCTACACTCTATACCCTACACTATATACCCTACACTCTACACTTTATACCCTACACTCTATACCCTACACTCTATACCCTACACTCTACACCCTACACTCTATACCCTACACCCTATACCCTACACTCTATACCCTACACTCAACACCCTACACTCTATACCCTACACGCTATACCCTACACTCTATACCCTACACTCTATACCCTACACTCTACACTCTATACCCTACACTCTACACTCGATACCCTACACTCTATACCCTACAATCTATACCATACACTCTATACCATACACTCTATCCCCTACACTCTATACCATACACTCTACACTCTATACCCTACACTCTACACCCTACACTATATACCCTACACTCTACACTCTATACCCTACATTCTCTACCCTACACTCTATACCATACACTCTACACCATACACTCTATCCCCTACACTCTATACCATACACTTTACACTCTATACCCTACTTTCTATACCCTACACTCTACACTCTATACCCTACACTCTATACCCTACACTCTACACTCTATACCCTACACTCTACACTCTATACCCTACACTCTACACCCTACACTCTATACCATACACTCTATACCCTACACTCTACACTCTATACCCTACACTCTATACCCTAAACCCTACGCTCTATACCCTACACTCTATACCCTACACTCTACACTCTATACCCTACACTCTATTCCATACACTCTATACCCTACACTCTATACCCTACACTCTACACTCTATACCCTACACTCTATACCCTACACTCTACACTCTATACCCTACACTCTACACTCTATACCCTACGCTCTATACCCTACACTCTATACCCTACACTCTACACTCTATACCCTACACTCTATTCCATACACTCTATAGTAACATAGTTAGTAAGGCCGAAAAAAGACATTTGTCCATCCAGTTCAGCCTATATTCCATCATAATAAATCCCCAGATCTACGTCCTTCTACAGAACCTAATAATTGTATGATACAATATTGTTCTGCTCCAGGAAGACATCCAGGCCTCTCTTGAACCCCTCGACTGAGTTTGCCATCACCACCTCCTCAGGCAAGCAATTCCAGATTCTCACTGCCCTAACAGTAAAGAATCCTCTTCTATGTTGGTGGAAAAACCTTCTCTCCTCCAGACGCAAAGAATGCCCCCTTGTGCCCGTCACCTTCCTTGGTATAAACAGATCCTCAGCGAGATATTTGTATTGTCCCCTTATATACTTATACATGGTTATTAGATCGCCCCTCAGTCGTCTTTTTTCTAGACTAAATAATCCTAATTTCGCTAATCTATCTGGGTATTGTAGTTCTCCCATCCCCTTTATTAATTTTGTTGCCCTCCTTTGTACTCTCTCTAGTTCCATTATATCCTTCCTGAGCACCGGTGCCCAAAACTGGACACAGTACTCCATGTGCGGTCTAACTAGGGATTTGTACAGAGGCAGTATAATGCTCTCATCATGTGTATCCAGACCTCTTTTAATGCACCCCATGATCCTGTTTGCCTTGGTAGCTGCTGCCTGGCACTGGCTGCTCCAGGTAAGTTTATCATTAACTAGGATCCCCAAGTCCTTCTCCCTGTCAGATTTACCCAGTGGTTTCCCGTTCAGTGTGTAATGGTGATATTGATTCCTTCTTCCCATGTGTATAACCTTACATTTATCATTGTTAAACCTCATCTGCCACCTTTCAGCCCAAGTTTCCAACTTATCCAGATCCATCTGTAGCAGAATACTATCTTCTCTTGTATTAACTGCTTTACATAGTTTTGTATCATCTGCAAATATCGATATTTTACTGTGTAAACCTTCTACCAGATCATTAATGAATATGTTGAAGAGAACAGGTCCCAATACTGACCCCTGCGGTACCCCACTGGTCACAGCGACCCAGTTAGAGACTATACCATTTATAACCACCCTCTGCTTTCTATCACTAAGCCAGTTACTAACCCATTTACACACATTTTCCCCCAGACCAAGCATTCTCATTTTGTGTACCAACCTCTTGTGCGGCACGGTATCAAACGCTTTGGAAAAATCGAGATATACCACGTCCAATGACTCACCGTGGTCCAGTCTATAGCTTACCTCTTCATAAAAACTGATTAGATTGGTTTGACAGGAGCTATTTCTCATAAACCCATGCTGATATGGAGTTAAACAGTTATTCTCATTGAGATAATCCAGAATAACATCCCTCAGAAACCCTTCAAATATTTTACCAACAATAGAGGTTAGACTTACTGGCCTATAATTTCCAGGTTCACTTTTAGAGCCCTTTTTGAATATTGGCACCACATTTGCTATGCGCCAGTCCTGCGGAACAGACCCTGTCGCTATAGAGTCACTAAAAATAAGAAATAATGGTTTATCTATTACATTACTTAGTTCTCTTAGTACTCGTGGGTGTATGCCATCCGGACCCGGAGATTTATCTATTTTAATCTTATTTAGCCGGTTTCGCACCTCTTCTTGGGTTAGATTGGTGACTCTTAATATAGGGTTTTCATTGTTTCTTGGGATTTCACCTAGCATTTCATTTTCCACCGTGAATACCGTGGAGAAGAAGGTGTTTAATATGTTAGCTTTTTCCTCGTCATCTACAACCATTCTTTCCTCACTATTTTTTAAGGGGCCTACATTTTCAGTTTTTATTCTTTTACTATTGATATAGTTGAAGAACAGTTTGGGATTAGTTTTACTCTCCTTAGCAATGTGCTTCTCTGTTTCCTTTTTGGCAGCTTTAATTAGTTTTTTAGATAAAGTATTTTTCTCCCTATAGTTTTTTAGAGCTTCAATGGTGCCATCCTGCTTTAGTAGTGCAAATGCTTTCTTTTTACTGTTAATTGCCTGTCTTACTTCTTTGTTTAGCCACATTGGGTTTTTCCTATTTCTAGTCCTTTTATTCCCACAAGGTATAAACCGCTTACACTGCCTATTTAGGATGTTCTTAAACATTTCCCATTTATTATCTGTATTCTCATTTCTGAGGATATTGTCCCAGTCTACCAGATTAAGGGCATCTCTAAGCTGTTCAAACTTTGCCTTCCTAAAGTTCAATGTTTTTGTGACTCCCTGACAAGTCCCCCTAGTGAAAGACAGGTGAAACTGCACAATATTGTGGTCGCTATTTCCTAAATGCCCAACCACCTGCAGATTTGTTATTCTGTCAGGTCTATTAGATAGTATTAGGTCTAAAAGTGCTGCTCCTCTGGTTGGATTCTGCACCAATTGTGAAAGATAATTTTTCTTGGTTATTAGCAGAAACCTGTTGCCTTTATGGGTTTCACAGGTTTCTGTTTCCCAGTTAATATCCGGGTAGTTAAAGTCCCCCATAACCAGGACCTCATTATGGGTTGCAGCTTCATCTATCTGCTTTAGAAGTAGACTTTCCATGCTTTCTGTTATATTTGGGGGTTTGTAACAGACCCCAATGAGAATTTTGTTACCATTTTTCCCTCCATGAATTTCAACCCATATGGACTCGACATCCTCATTCCCTTCGCTAATATCCTCCCTTAAAGTGGACTTTAGACAAGACTTTACATAGAGACAAACCCCTCCTCCTCTCCGATTTTTACGATCCTTTCTAAACAGACTGTAACCCTGTAAGTTAACTGCCCAGTCATAGCTTTCATCTAACCATGTCTCGGTTATTCCCACTATGTCAAAGTTACCTGTAGATATTTCTGCTTCTAGTTCTTCCATCTTGTTTGTCAGGCTTCTGGCGTTTGCGAGCATGCAGTTTAGAGGATTTTGTTTTGTTCCAATCTCCTCACTGTGGATTGTTTTAGAAATGTTCTTACCTCCCTTCTGAGTATGTTTTCCTGGGTCGTCTTTGTTCGAGTCTAATGTTTTTCTTCCCGTCCCCTCTTCTTCTAGTTTAACGCCCTCCTGATGAGTGTAGCGAGTCTTCTGGCGAATGTGTGTTTCCCAGGTTTGTTGAGGTGTAGTCCGTCTCTGGCGAGGAGTCCATCATACCAGTAATTCACACCGTGGTCCAGGAATCCAAATCCTTGTTGTCTGCACCATCGTCTTAGCCAGTTGTTTGCATCAAGGATCCTGTTCCATCTCCTGGTGCCATGCCCGTCTACTGGAAGGATAGAAGAAAAAACTACCTGTGCATCCAGTTCCTTTACTTTCTTCCCCAACTCTTCAAAGTCCTTGCAGATTGTCGGTAGGTCCTTCCTTGCCGTGTCATTGGTGCCAACATGTATCAGAAGAAATGGGTGGACGTCCTTGGAGCTGAAGAGCTTTGGTATCCTATCGGTCACATCCTTGATCATCGCACCTGGAAGGCAGCATACTTCTCTTGCAGTTATGTCCGGTCTGCAGATGGCTGCTTCGGTGCCTCTCAGTAGTGAGTCTCCCACCACCACCACTCTTCGTTGCTTCTTGGCTGTACTTTTTGCTGTCACTTGTTGCTGTGTGCCCTTTTCTTTTTTGCTTGCTGGTATTGCTTCATTCTTAGGTGTGCCATCTTCATCCTCTACAAAGATTTGATATCGGTTCTTCAGTTGTGTGGTTGGTGATTTCTCCATGGTCTTCTTGCTTCTTTTGGTCACATGCTTCCACTCATCTGCTTTTGGAGGTTCCCTACACTCTATACCCTACACTCTACACTCTATACCCTACATTCTATACCCTACACTCTACACTCTATACCCTACACTCTACACTCTATACCCTACACTCTATACCCTACAATCTATACCATACACTCTATACCATACACTCTATACCCTACACTCTATACCCTACACTCTACACTCTATACCCTACACTCTACACCCTACACTCTATACCCTACACTCTACACTCTATACCCTACACTCTACACTCTATACCCTACACTCTATACCCTACAATCTATACCATACACTCTATACCATACACTCTATACCCTACACTCTATACCTCACACTCTACACTCTATCCCCTGCACTTTATACCATACACTCTACACTCTATACCCTACACTCTATACCCTACGCTCTACACTCTATACCCTACACTCTATACCCTACACTCTACACTCTATACCCTACACTCTATACCCTACAATCTATACCATACACTCTATACCATACACTCTATACCCTACACTCTATACCCTACACTCTATACCATACACTCTATACCCTACACTCTATATCATACACTCTATAGCCTACACTCTATTCCCTACACTCTATACCATACACTCTATACCCTACACTCTATACCCTACACTATACACTCTATACCCTACACTCTACACTCTATACCATACACTCTTTACCCTACACTCTATACTCTACACTCTATACCCTACACTCTACACTCTTTACCCTACACTCTGTACCAAACACTCTATACCCTACACTCTATACCGTACACTCTATACCCTACACTCTACACTCTATACCCTACACTCTATAACATACACTTTATACCCTACACTCTATACCTTACACTCTATACCCTACACTCTACACCCTACAATCTACAATCTATACCCTACACTCTATAACCTACCCTCTATACCCTACACTCTATACTCTATAACCTACACTCTACACTCTATACCCTACACTCTATACCCTACACTCTATACTCTATAACCTACACTCTACACTCTATACCCAACTCTCTAAACACTACACTCTATACCCTACACTCTACACTCTATACCCTACACTCTATACCCTACACTCTACACTCTATCCCCTGCACTCTATACCATACACTCTACACTCTATACTCTACACTCTATACCCTACACTCTACACTCTATACCCTACACTCTATACCCTACACTCTACACTCTATACCCTACACTCTACACTCTTTACCCTACACTCTATACCCTACAATCTATACCATACACCCTATACCATACACTCTATACCCTACACTCTACACTCTATACCCTACACTCTACACTCTATACCCTACACTCTATACCCTACAATCTATACCATACACTCTATACCATACACTCTATACCCTACACTCTATACCTCACACTCTACACTCTATCCCCTGCACTCTATAACACACACTCTACACTCTATACCCTACACTCTATATCCTACACTCTACACTCTATACCCTACACTCTATACCCTACACTCTACACTCTATACCCTACACTCTGTACCCTACACTCTATACCCTACACTCTATACCATACACTCTGTACCCTACACTCTATACCTCACACTCTACACTATATCCCCTGCACTCTATACCATACACTCTACACTCTATACCCTACACTCTATACCCTACACTCTACACTCTATACCCTACACTCTATACCCTACACTCTACACTCTATACCCTACACTCTACACTCTATACCCTACACTCTATACCCTACAATCTATACCATACACTCTATACCATACACTCTATACCCTACACTCTATACCCTACACTCTACACTCTATACCCTACACTCTATACCCTACACTCTATACCCTACACTCTACACTCTATACCCTACACTCTACACTCTATACCCTACACTCTATACCCTACAATCTATACCATACACTCTATACCATACACTCTATACCCTACACTCTACACTCTATACCCTACACTTAACACTCTATACCCTACACTCTATACCCTACAATCTATACCATACACTCTATACCATACACTCTATACCATACACTCTATACCTCACACTCTACACTCTATCCCCTGCACTCTATAACACACACTCTACACTCTATACCCTACACTCTATATCCTACACTCTACACTCTATACCCTACACTCTATACCCTACACTCTACACTCTATACCCTACACTCTACACTCTGTACCCTACACTCTATACCCTACACTCTATACCATACACTCTGTACCCTACACTCTATACCTCACACTCTACACTATATCCCCTGCACTCTATACCATACACTCTACACTCTATACCCTACACTCTATACCCTACACTCTACACTCTATACCCTACACTCTGTACCCTACACTCTACACTCTATACCCTACACTCTATACCCTACAATCTATACCATACACTCTATACCATACACTCTATACCCTACACTCTATACCCTACACTCTATACCCTACACTCTACACTCTATACCCTACACTCTATACCCTACAATCTATACCATACACGCTATACCATACACTCTATACCCTACACTCTATACCTCACACTCTACACTCTATCCCCTGCACTCTATACCATACACTCTACACTCTATACCCTACACTCTATACCCTACACTCTATACCCTACACTCTATACCCTACACTCTACACTCTATACCCTACACTCTACACTCTATACCCTACACTCTATACCCTACAATCTATACCATACACTCTATACCATACACTCTATACCCTACACTCTATACCCTACACTCTATACCCTACACTCTATACCATACACTCTATACCCTACACTCTATATCATACACTCTATAGCCTACACTCTATTCCCTACACTCTATACCATACACTCTATACCCTACACTCTATACCCTACACTATACACTCTATACCCTACTCTCTACACTCTATACCATACACTCTATACCCTACACTCTATACCCTACAATCTACACTCTATAACCTACAATCTATACACTACACTCTATACCCTACACTCTACACTCTATACCCTACACTCTACACTCTATACCCTACACTCTATACTCTATACCCTACACTCTACACTCTATACCCAACTCTCTAAACCCTACACTCTATACCCTACACTCTACACTCTATACCCTACACTCTATACCCTACACTCTACACTCTATACCCTACACTCTACACTCTATACCCTACTCTCTAAACCCTACACTCTATACCCTACACTCTACACTCTATACCCTACACTCTACACTCTATACCCTACACTCTGTACCCTACACTCTATACCCTACACTCTATACCCTACACTCTACACCCTACACTTTATAGCTTACACTCTATACCCTACACTCTATACCCTAATTTCTATACCATACACTCTATACCCTACACTCTATACCCTACACACTATACCCTACACTCTACACCATACACTCTATACCCTACCCTCTATACCTTACACTCTATACCCTACACTCTACACAGTATACCCTACACTCTATACCCTACACTCTACACTCTATACCCTACACTCTATACCCTACACTCTATACCCTACACTCTACACTTTATACCCTACACTCTATACCCTACACTCTATACCCTACACTCTATACTCTACACTCTATACCCTACACTCTACACCCTACACTATATACCCTACACTCTACACTCTATACCCTACATTCTCTACCCTACACTCTATACCCTACACTCTATACCCTACACTCTACACTCTATACCCTACACTCTATACCCTACACTCTACACTCTATACCCTACACTCTACACTCTATACCCTACACTCTATACCCTACAATCTATACCATACACTCTATACCATACACTCTATACCCTACACTCTATACCCTACACTCTATACCCTACACGCTATACCATACACTCTATACCCTACACTCTATATCATACACTCTATAGCCTACACTCTATTCCCTACACTCTATACCATACACTCTATACCCTACACTTTATACCCTACACTATACTCTCTATACCCTACTCTCTACACTCTATACCATACACTCTATACCCTACACTCTATACCCTACACTCTACACTCTATACCCTACACTCTATACCCTACACTATATACCCTACACTCTACACTTTATACCCTACACTCTATACCCTACACTCTATACCCTCCACTCTATACCCTACACTCTACACTCTACACCCTACACTCTACACTTTATACCCTACACTCTATACCCTACACTCTATACCCTTCACTCTATACCCTACACGCTATACCCTACACTCTATACCCTACACTCTATACCCTACACTCTACACCCTACACTCTATACCCTATACCCTATACCCTACACTCTATACCCTACACTGAACACCCTACACTCTATACCCTACACTCTATACCCTACACTCTATACCCTACACTCTATACCCTACACTCTACACTCTATACCCTACACTCTACACTCGATACCCTACACTCTATACCCTACAATCTATACCATACACTCTATACCATACACTCTATACCATACACTCTATCCCCTACACTCTATACCATACACTCTACACTCTATACCCTACACTCTACACCCTACACTATATACCCTACACTCTACACTCTATACCCTACATTCTCTACCCTACACTCTATACCATACACTCTACACCATACACTCTATCCCCTACACTCTATACCATACACTTTACACTCTATACCCTACTTTCTATACCCTACACTCTACACTCTATACCCTACACTCTATACCCTACACTCTACACTCTATACCCTACACTCTACACTCTATACCCTACACTCTACACCCTACACTCTATACCATACACTCTATACCCTACACTCTACACTCTATACCCTACACTCTATACCCTACACCCTACGCTCTATACCCTACACTCTATACCCTACACTCTACACTCTATACCCTACACTCTATTCCATACACTCTATACCCTACACTCTATACCCTACACTCTACACTCTATACCCTACACTCTATACCCTACACTCTACACTCTATACCCTACACTCTACACTCTATACCCTACACTCTATACCCTACAATCTATACCATACACTCTATACCATACACTCTATACCCTACACTCTATACCCTACACTCTACACTCTATACCCTACACTCTACACCCTACACTCTATACCCTACACTCTACACTCTATACCCTACACTCTACACTCTATACCCTACACTCTATACCCTACAATCTATACCATACACTCTATACCATACACTCTATACCCTACACTCTATACCTCACACTCTACACTCTATCCCCTGCACTTTATACCATACACTCTACACTCTATACCCTACACTCTATACCCTACACTCTACACTCTATACCCTACACTCTATACCCTACACTCTACACTCTATACCCTACACTCTATACCCTACAATCTATACCATACACTCTATACCATACACTCTATACCCTACACTCTATACCCTACACTCTATACCATACACTCTATACCCTACACTCTATATCATACACTCTATAGCCTACACTCTATTCCCTACACTCTATACCATACACTCTATACCCTACACTCTATACCCTACACTATACACTCTATACCCTACACTCTACACTCTATACCATACACTCTTTACCCTACACTCTATACCCTACACTCTATACCCTACACTCTACACTCTTTACCCTACACTCTGTACCAAACACTCTATACCCTACACTCTATACCGTACACTCTATACCCTACACTCTACACTCTATACCCTACACTCTATAACATACACTTTATACCCTACACTCTATACCTTACACTCTATACCCTACACTCTACACCCTACAATCTACAATCTATACCCTACACTCTATAACCTACCCTCTATACCCTACACTCTGCACCCTACTCTCTACACTTTATACCCTACACTCTACACTCTATACCCTACACTCTATACCCTACACTCTATACTCTATAACCTACACTCTACACTCTATACCCAACTCTCTAAACACTACACTCTATACCCTACACTCTACACACTATACCCTACACTCTATACCCTACACTCTACACTCTATACCCTACACTCTACACTCTATACCCTACTCTCTAAACCCTACACTCTATACCCTACACTCTACACTCTATACCCTACACTCTATACCCTACACTCTACACTCTATCCCCTGCACTCTATACCATACACTCTACACTCTATACTCTACACTCTATACCCTACACTCTACACTCTATACCCTACACTCTATACCCTACACTCTACACTCTATACCCTACACTCTACACTCTTTACCCTACACTCTATACCCTACAATCTATACCATACACCCTATACCATACACTCTATACCCTACACTCTACACTCTATACCCTACACTCTACACTCTATACCCTACACTCTATACCCTACAATCTATACCATACACTCTATACCATACACTCTATACCCTACACTCTATACCTCACACTCTACACTCTATCCCCTGCACTCTATAACACACACTCTACACTCTATACCCTACACTCTATATCCTACACTCTACACTCTATACCCTACACTCTATACCCTACACTCTACACTCTATACCCTACACTCTGTACCCTACACTCTATACCATACACTCTATACCATACACTCTGTACCCTACACTCTATACCTCACACTCTACACTATATCCCCTGCACTCTATACCATACACTCTACACTCTATACCCTACACTCTATACCCTACACTCTATACCCTACACTCTACACTCTATACCCTACACTCTATACCCTACAATCTATACCATACACTCTATACCATACACTCTATACCCTACACTCTATACCTCACACTCTACACTCTATCCCCTGCACTCTATAACACACACTCTACACTCTATACCCTACACTCTATATCCTACACTCTACACTCTATACCCTACACTCTATACCCTACACTCTACACTCTATACCCTACACTCTGTACCCTACACTCTATACCATACACTCTATACCATACACTCTGTACCCTACACTCTATACCTCACACTCTACACTATATCCCCTGCACTCTATACCATACACTCTACACTCTATACCCTACACTCTATACCCTACACTCTACACTCTATACCCTACACTCTATACCCTACACGCTACACTCTATACCCTACACTCTACACTCTATACCCTACACTCTATACCCTACAATCTATACCATACACTCTATACCATACACTCTATACCCTACACTCTATACCCTACACTCTACACTCTATACCCTACACTCTATACCCTACACTCTATACCCTACACTCTACACTCTATACCCTACACTCTACACTCTATACCCTACACTCTATACCCTACAATCTATACCATACACTCTATACCATACACTCTATACCCTACACTCTACACTCTATACCCTACACTTAACACTCTATACCCTACACTCTATACCCTACAATCTATACCATACACTCTATACCATACACTCTATACCATACACTCTATACCTCACACTCTACACTCTATCCCCTGCACTCTATAACACACACTCTACACTCTATACCCTACACTCTATATCCTACACTCTACACTCTATACCCTACACTCTATACCCTACACTCTACACTCTATACCCTACACTCTACACTCTGTACCCTACACTCTATACCCTACACTCTATACCATACACTCTGTACCCTACACTCTATACCTCACACTCTACACTATATCCCCTGCACTCTATACCATACACTCTACACTCTATACCCTACACTCTATACCCTACACTCTACACTCTATACCCTACACTCTGTACCCTACACTCTACACTCTATACCCTACACTCTATACCCTACAATCTATACCATACACTCTATACCATACACTCTATACCCTACACTCTATACCCTACACTCTACACTCTATACCCTACACTCTACACTCTATACCCTACACTCTATACCCTACAATCTATACCATACACGCTATACCATACACTCTATACCCTACACTCTATACCTCACACTCTACACTCTATCCCCTGCACTCTATACCATACACTCTACACTCTATACCCTACACTCTATACCCTACACTCTATACCCTACACTCTATACCCTACACTCTACACTCTATACCCTACACTCTACACTCTATACCCTACACTCTATACCCTACAATCTATACCATACACTCTATACCATACACTCTATACCCTACACTCTATACCCTACACTCTATACCCTACACTCTATACCATACACTCTATACCCTACACTCTATATCATACACTCTAAAGCCTACACTCTATTCCCTACACTCTATACCATACACTCTATACCCTACACTCTATACCCTACACTATACACTCTATACCCTACTCTCTACACTCTATACCATACACTCTATACCCTACACTCTATACCCTACAATCTACACTCTATAACCTACAATCTATACACTACACTCTATACCCTACACTCTACACTCTATACCCTACACTCTACACTCTATACCCTACACTCTATACTCTATACCCTACACTCTACACTCTATACCCAACTCTCTAAACCCTACACTCTATACCCTACACTCTACACTCTATACCCTACACTCTATACCCTACACTCTACACTCTATACCCTACACTCTACACTCTATACCCTACTCTCTAAACCCTACACTCTATACCCTACACTCTACACTCTATACCCTACACTCTACACTCTATACCCTACACTCTGTACCCTACACTCTATACCCTACACTCTATACCCTACACTCTACACCCTACACTTTATAGCTTACACTCTATACCCTACACTCTATACCCTAATTTCTATACCATACACTCTATACCCTACACTCTATACCCTACACACTATACCCTACACTCTACACCATACACTCTATACCCTACCCTCTATACCTTACACTCTATACCCTACACTCTACACAGTATACCCTACACTCTATACCCTACACTCTACACTCTATACCCTACACTCTATACCCTACACTCTATACCCTACACTCTACACTTTATACCCTACACTCTATACCCTACACTCTATACTCTACACTCTATACCCTACACTCTACACCCTACACTATATACCCTACACTCTACACTCTATACCCTACATTCTCTACCCTACACTCTATACCCTACACTCTATACCCTACACTCTACACTCTATACCCTACACTCTATACCCTACACTCTACACTCTATACCCTACACTCTACACTCTATACCCTACACTCTATACCCTACAATCTATACCATACACTCTATACCATACACTCTATACCCTACACTCTATACCCTACACTCTATACCCTACACGCTATACCATACACTCTATACCCTACACTCTATATCATACACTCTATAGCCTACACTCTATTCCCTACACTCTATACCATACACTCTATACCCTACACTTTATACCCTACACTATACTCTCTATACCCTACTCTCTACACTCTATACCATACACTCTATACCCTACACTCTATACCCTACACTCTACACTCTATACCCTACACTCTATACCCTACACTATATACCCTACACTCTACACTTTATACCCTACACTCTATACCCTACACTCTATACCCTCCACTCTATACCCTACACTCTACACTCTACACCCTACACTCTACACTTTATACCCTACACTCTATACCCTACACTCTATACCCTTCACTCTATACCCTACACACTATACCCTACACTCTATACCCTACACTCTATACCCTACACTCTACACCCTACACTCTATACCCTATACCCTATACCCTACACTCTATACCCTACACTGAACACCCTACACTCTATACCCTACACTCTATACCCTACACTCTATACCCTACACTCTATACCCTACACTCTACACTCTATACCCTACACTCTACACTCGATACCCTACACTCTATACCCTACAATCTATACCATACACTCTATACCATACACTCTATACCATACACTCTATCCCCTACACTCTATACCATACACTCTACACTCTATACCCTACACTCTACACCCTACACTATATACCCTACACTCTACACTCTATACCCTACATTCTCTACCCTACACTCTATACCATACACTCTACACCATACACTCTATCCCCTACACTCTATACCATACACTTTACACTCTATACCCTACTTTCTATACCCTACACTCTACACTCTATACCCTACACTCTATACCCTACACTCTACACCCTACACTCTACACTCTATACCCTACACTCTACACCCTACACTCTATACCATACACTCTATACCCTACACTCTACACTCTATACCCTACACTCTATACCCTACACCCTACGCTCTATACCCTACACTCTATACCCTACACTCTACACTCTATACCCTACACTCTATTCCATACACTCTATACCGTACACTCTATACCCTACACTCTACACTCTATACCCTACACTCTATACCCTACACTCTACACTCTATACCCTACACTCTACACTCTATACCCTACACTCTATACCCTACAATCTATACCATACACTCTATACCATACACTCTATACCCTACACTCTATACCCTACACTCTACACTCTATACCCTACACTCTACACCCTACACTCTATACCCTACACTCTACACTCTATACCCTACACTCTACACTCTATACCCTACACTCTATACCCTACAATCTATACCATACACTCTATACCATACACTCTATACCCTACACTCTATACCTCACACTCTACACTCTATCCCCTGCACTTTATACCATACACTCTACACTCTATACCCTACACTCTATACCCTACACTCTACACTCTATACCCTACACTCTATACCCTACACTCTACACTCTATACCCTACACTCTATACCCTACAATCTATACCATACACTCTATACCATACACTCTATACCCTACACTCTATACCCTACACTCTATACCATACACTCTATACCCTACACTCTATATCATACACTCTATAGCCTACACTCTATTCCCTACACTCTATACCATACACTCTATACCCTACACTCTATACCCTACACTATACACTCTATACCCTACACTCTACACTCTATACCATACACTCTTTACCCTACACTCTATACCCTACACTCTATACCCTACACTCTACACTCTTTACCCTACACTCTGTACCAAACACTCTATACCCTACACTCTATACCGTACACTCTATACCCTACACTCTACACTCTATACCCTACACTCTATAACATACACTTTATACCCTACACTCTATACCTTACACTCTATACCCTACACTCTACACCCTACAATCTACAATCTATACCCTACACTCTATAACCTACCCTCTATACCCTACACTCTGCACCCTACTCTCTACACTTTATACCCTACACTCTACACTCTATACCCTACACTCTATACCCTACACTCTATACTCTATAACCTACACTCTACACTCTATACCCAACTCTCTAAACACTACACTCTATACCCTACACTCTACACACTATACCCTACACTCTATACCCTACACTCTACACTCTATACCCTACACTCTACACTCTATACCCTACTCTCTAAACCCTACACTCTATACCCTACACTCTACACTCTATACCCTACACTCTATACCCTACACTCTACACTCTATCCCCTGCACTCTATACCATACACTCTACACTCTATACTCTACACTCTATACCCTACACTCTACACTCTATACCCTACACTCTATACCCTACACTCTACACTCTATACCCTACACTCTACACTCTTTACCCTACACTCTATACCCTACAATCTATACCATACACCCTATACCATACACTCTATACCCTACACTCTACACTCTATACCCTACACTCTACACTCTATACCCTACACTCTATACCCTACAATCTATACCATACACTCTATACCATACACTCTATACCCTACACTCTATACCTCACACTCTACACTCTATCCCCTGCACTCTATAACACACACTCTACACTCTATACCCTACACTCTATATCCTACACTCTACACTCTATACCCTACACTCTATACCCTACACTCTACACTCTATACCCTACACTCTGTACCCTACACTCTATACCATACACTCTATACCATACACTCTGTACCCTACACTCTATACCTCACACTCTACACTATATCCCCTGCACTCTATACCATACACTCTACACTCTATACCCTACACTCTATACCCTACACTCTACACTCTATACCCTACACTCTATACCCTACACGCTACACTCTATACCCTACACTCTACACTCTATACCCTACACTCTATACCCTACAATCTATACCATACACTCTATACCATACACTCTATACCCTACACTCTATACCCTACACTCTACACTCTATACCCTACACTCTATACCCTACACTCTATACCCTACACTCTACACTCTATACCCTACACTCTACACTCTATACCCTACACTCTATACCCTACAATCTATACCATACACTCTATACCATACACTCTATACCCTACACTCTACACTCTATACCCTACACTCTACACTCTATACCCTACACTCTATACCCTACAATCTATAACCTTACACTCTATACCATACACTCTATACCATACACTCTATACCTCACACTCTACACTCTATCCCCAGCACTCTATAACACACACTCTACACTCTATACCCTACACTCTATATCCTACACTCTACACTCTATACCCTACACCCTACACTCTACACTCTATACCCTACACTCTACACTCTGTACCCTACACTCTATACCCTACACTCTATACCATACACTCTGTACCCTACACTCTATACCTCACACTCTACACTATATCCCCTGCACTCTATACCATACACTCTACACTCTATACCCTACACTCTGTACCCTACACTCTACACTCTATACCCTACACTCTATACCCTAAAATCTATACCATACACTCTATACCATACACTCTATACCCTACACTCTATACCCTACACTCTACACTCTATACCCTACACTCTACACTCTATACCCTACACTCTATACCCTACAATCTATACCATACACGCTATACCATACACTCTATACCCTACACTCTATACCTCACACTCTACACTCTATCCCCTGCACTCTATACCATACACTCTACACTCTATACCCTACACTCTATACCCTACACTCTATACCCTACACTTTATACCCTACACTCTACACTCTATACCCTACACTCTACACTCTATACCCTACACTCTATACCCTACAATCTATACCATACACTCTATACCATACACTCTATACCCTACACTCTATACCCTACACTCTATACCCTACACTCTATACCATACACTCTATACCCTACACTCTATATCATACACTCTATAGCCTACACTCTATTCCCTACACTCTATACCATACACTCTATACCCTACACTCTATACCCTACACTATACACTCTATACCCTACTCTCTACACTCTATACCATACACTCTATACCCTACACTCTATACCCTACAATCTACACTCTATACCCTACAATCTATACACTACACTCTATACCCTACACTCTACACTCTATACCCTACACTCTACACTCTATACCCTACACTCTATACTCTATACCCTACACTCTACACTCTATACCCAACTCTCTAAACCCTACACTCTATACCCTACACTCTACACTCTATACCCTACACTCTATACCCTACACTCTACACTCTATACCCTACACTCTACACTCTATACCCTACTCTTTAAACCCTACACTCTATACCCTACACTCTACACTCTATACCCTACACTCTATACCCTACACTCTACACTCTATACCCTACACTTTGTACCCTACACTCTATACCCTACACTCTATACCCTACACTCTACACCCTACACTTTATAGCTTACACTCTATACCCTACACTCTATACCCTAATTTCTATACCATACACTCTATACCCTACACTCTATACCCTACACACTATACCCTACACTCTACACCATACACTCTATACCCTACCCTCTATACCTTACACTCTATACCCTACACTCTACACAGTATACCCTACACTCTATACCCTACACTCTACACTCTATACCCTACACTCTATACCATACACTCTATACCCTACACTCTATACCCTACACTCTAAACTCTATACCCTACACTCTATACCCTACACTCTATACCCTACACTCTACACTTTATACCCTACACTCTATACCCTACACTCTATACCCTACACTCTATACTCTACACTCTATACCCTACACTCTACACCCTACACTATATACCCTACACTCTACACTCTATACCCTACATTCTCTACCCTACACTCTATACCCTACACTCTATACCCTACACTCTACACTCTATACCCTACACTCTATACCCTACAGTCTACACTCTATACCCTACACTCTACACTCTATACCCTACACTCTATACCCTACAATCTATACCATACACTCTATACCATACACTCTATACCCTACACTCTATACCCTACACTCTATATCCTACACGCTATACCATACACTCTATACCCTACACTCTATATCATACACTCTATAGCCTACACTCTATTCCCTACACTCTATACCATACACTCTATACCCTACACTTTATACCCTACACTATACTCTCTATACCCTACTCTCTACACTCTATACCATGCACTCTATACCCTACACTCTATACCCTACACTCTACACTCTATACCCTACACTCTATACCCTACACTATATACCCTACACTCTACACTTTATACCCTACACTCTATACCCTACACTCTATACCCTCCACTCTATACCCTACACTCTACACTCTACACTCTACACTTTATACCCTACACTCTATACCCTACACTCTATACCCTTCACTATATACCCTACACGCTATACCCTACACTCTATACCCTACACTCTATACCCTACACTCTACACCCTACACTCTATACCCTACACCCTATACCCTACACTCTATACCCTACACTCAACACCCTACACTCTATACCCTACACTCTATACCCTACACTCTATACCCTACACTCTATACCCTACACTCTACACTCTATACCCTACACTCTACACTCGATACCCTACACTCTATACCCTACAATCTATACCATACACTCTATACCATACACTCTATACCATACACTCTATCCCCTACACTCTATACCATACACTCTACACTCTATACCCTACACTCTACACCCTACACTATATACCCTACACTCTACACTCTATACCCTACATTCTCTACCCTACACTCTATACCATACACTCTACACCATACACTCTATCCCCTACACTCTATACCATACACTTTACACTCTATACCCTACTTTCTATACCCTACACTCTACACTCTATACCCTACACTCTATACCCTACACTCTACACTCTATACCCTACACTCTACACTCTATACCCTACACTCTACACCCTACACTCTATACCATACACTCTATACCCTACACTCTACACTCTATACCCTACACTCTATACCCTACACCCTACGCTCTATACCCTACACTCTATACCCTACACTCTACACTCTATACCCTACACTCTATTCCATACACTCTATACCCTACACTCTATACCCTACACTCTACACTCTATACCCTACACTCTATACCCTACACTCTACACTCTATACCCTACACTCTACACTCTATACCCTACACTCTATACCCTACAATCTATACCATACACTCTATACCATACACTCTATACCCTACACTCTATACCCTACACTCTACACTCTATACCCTACACTCTACACCCTGCACTCTATACCCTACACTCTACACTCTATACCCTACACTCTACACTCTATACCCTACACTCTATACCCTACAATCTATACCATACACTCTATACCATACACTCTATACCCTACACTCTATACCTCACACTCTACACTCTATCCCCTGCACTTTATACCATACACTCTACACTCTATACCCTACACTCTATACCCTACACTCTACACTCTATACCCTACACTCTATACCCTACACTCTACACTCTATACCCTACACTCTATACCCTACAATCTATACCATACACTCTATACCATACACTCTATACCCTACACTGTATACCCTACACTCTATACCATACACTCTATACCCTACACTCTATATCATACACTCTATAGCCTACACTCTATTCCCTACACTCTATACCATACACTCTATACCCTACACTCTATACCCTACACTATACACTCTATACCCTACACTCTACACTCTATACCATACACTCTTTACCCTACACTCTATACCCTACACTCTATACCCTACACTCTACACTCTTTACCCTACACTCTGTACCAAACACTCTATACCCTACACTCTATACCGTACACTCTATACCCTACACTCTACACTCTATACCCTACACTCTATAACATACACTTTATACCCTACACTCTATACCTTACACTCTATACCCTACACTCTACACCCTACAATCTACAATCTATACCCTACACTCTATAACCTACCCTCTATACCCTACACTCTGCACCCTACTCTCTACACTTTATACCCTACACTCTACACTCTATACCCTACACTCTATACCCTACACTCTATACTCTATAACCTACACTCTACACTCTATACCCAACTCTCTAAACACTACACTCTATACCCTACACTCTACACACTATACCCTACACTCTATACCCTACACTCTACACTCTATACCCTACACTCTACACTCTATACCCTACTCTCTAAACCCTACACTCTATACCCTACACTCTACACTCTATACCCTACACTCTATACCCTACACTCTACACTCTATCCCCTGCACTCTATACCATACACTCTACACTCTATACTCTACACTCTATACCCTACACTCTACACTCTATACCCTACACTCTATACCCTACACTCTACACTCTATACCCTACACTCTACACTCTTTACCCTACACTCTATACCCTACAATCTATACCATACACCCTATACCATACACTCTATACCCTACACTCTACACTCTATACCCTACACTCTACACTCTATACCCTACACTCTATACCCTACAATCTATACCATACACTCTATACCATACACTCTATACCCTACACTCTTTACCTCACACTCTACACTCTATCCCCTGCACTCTATAACACACACTCTACACTCTATACCCTACACTCTATATCCTACACTCTACACTCTATACCCTACACTCTATACCCTACACTCTACACTCTATACCCTACACTCTGTACCCTACACTCTATACCCTACACTCTATACCATACACTCTGTACCCTACACTCTATACCTCACACTCTACACTATATCCCCTGCACTCTATACCATACACTCTACACTCTATACCCTACACTCTATACCCTACACTCTACACTCTATACCCTACACTCTATACCCTACACTCTACACTCTATACCCTACACTCTACACTCTATACCCTACACTCTATACCCTACAATCTATACCATACACTCTATACCATACACTCTATACCCTACACTCTATACCCTACACTCTACACTCTATACCCTACACTCTATACCCTACACTCTATACCCTACACTCTACACTCTATACCCTACACTCTACACTCTATACCCTACACTCTATACCCTACACTCTACACTCTATACCCTACACTCTACACTCTATACCCTACACTCTACACCCTACACTCTATACCATACACTCTATACCCTACACTCTACACTCTATACCCTACACTCTATACCCTACACCCTACGCTCTATACCCTACACTCTATACCCTACACTCTACACTCTATACCCTACACTCTATTCCATACACTCTATACCCTACACTCTATACCCTACACTCTACACTCTATACCCTACACTCTATACCCTACACTCTACACTCTATACCCTACACTCTACACTCTATACCCTACACTCTATACCCTACAATCTATACCATACACTCTATACCATACACTCTATACCCTACACTCTATACCCTACACTCTACACTCTATACCCTACACTCTACACCCTACACTCTATACCCTACACTCTACACTCTATACCCTACACTCTACACTCTATACCCTACACTCTATACCCTACAATCTATACCATACACTCTATACCATACACTCTATACCCTACACTCTATACCTCACACTCTACACTCTATCCCCTGCACTTTATACCATACACTCTACACTCTATACCCTACACTCTATACCCTACACTCTACACTCTATACCCTACACTCTATACCCTACACTCTACACTCTATACCCTACACTCTATACCCTACAATCTATACCATACACTCTATACCATACACTCTATACCCTACACTCTATACCCTACACTCTATACCATACACTCTATACCCTACACTCTATATCATACACTCTATAGCCTACACTCTATTCCCTACACTCTATACCATACACTCTATACCCTACACTCTATACCCTACACTATACACTCTATACCCTACACTCTACACTCTATACCATACACTCTTTACCCTACACTCTATACCCTACACTCTATACCCTACACTCTACACTCTTTACCCTACACTCTGTACCAAACACTCTATACCCTACACTCTATACCGTACACTCTATACCCTACACTCTACACTCTATACCCTACACTCTATAACATACACTTTATACCCTACACTCTATACCTTACACTCTATACCCTACACTCTACACCCTACAATCTACAATCTATACCCTACACTCTATAACCTACCCTCTATACCCTACACTCTGCACCCTACTCTCTACACTTTATACCCTACACTCTACACTCTATACCCTACACTCTATACCCTACACTCTATACTCTATAACCTACACTCTACACTCTATACCCAACTCTCTAAACACTACACTCTATACCCTACACTCTACACACTATACCCTACACTCTATACCCTACACTCTACACTCTATACCCTACACTCTACACTCTATACCCTACTCTCTAAACCCTACACTCTATACCCTACACTCTACACTCTATACCCTACACTCTATACCCTACACTCTACACTCTATCCCCTGCACTCTATACCATACACTCTACACTCTATACTCTACACTCTATACCCTACACTCTACACTCTATACCCTACACTCTATACCCTACACTCTACACTCTATACCCTACACTCTACACTCTTTACCCTACACTCTATACCCTACAATCTATACCATACACCCTATACCATACACTCTATACCCTACACTCTACACTCTATACCCTACACTCTACACTCTATACCCTACACTCTATACCCTACAATCTATACCATACACTCTATACCATACACTCTATACCCTACACTCTATACCTCACACTCTACACTCTATCCCCTGCACTCTATAACACACACTCTACACTCTATACCCTACACTCTATATCCTACACTCTACACTCTATACCCTACACTCTATACCCTACACTCTACACTCTATACCCTACACTCTGTACCCTACACTCTATACCCTACACTCTATACCATACACTCTGTACCCTACACTCTATACCTCACACTCTACACTATATCCCCTGCACTCTATACCATACACTCTACACTCTATACCCTACACTCTATACCCTACACTCTACACTCTATACCCTACACTCTATACCCTACAATCTATACCATACACTCTATACCATACACTCTATACCCTACACTCTATACCCTACACTCTACACTCTATACCCTACACTCTATACCCTACACTCTATACCCTACACTCTACACTCTATACCCTACACTCTACACTCTATACCCTACACTCTATACCCTACAATCTTTACCATACACTCTATACCATACACTCTATACCCTACACTCTACACTCTATTCCCTACACTCTACACTCTATACCCTACACTCTATACCCTACAATCTATACCATACACTCTATACCATACACTCTATACCATACACTCTATACCTCACACTCTACACTCTATCCCCTGCACTCTATAACACACACTCTACACTCTATACCCTACACTCTATATCCTACACTCTATACCCTACACTCTATACCCTACACTCTATACTCTATACCCTACACTCTACACTCTATACCCAACTCTCTAAACCCTACACTCTATACCCTACACTCTACACTCTATACCCTACACTCTATACCCTACACTCTACACTCTATACCCTACACTCTACACTCTATACCCTACTCTCTAAACCCTACACTCTATACCCTACACTCTACACTCTATACCCTACACTCTATACCCTACACTCTACACTCTATACCCTACACTCTGTACCCTACACTCTATACCCTACACTCTATACCCTACACTCTACACCCTACACTTTATAGCTTACACTCTATACCCTACACTCTATACCCTAATTTCTATACCATACACTCTATACCCTACACTCTATACCCTACACACTATACCCTACACTCTACACCATACACTCTATACCCTACCCTCTATACCTTACACTCTATACCCTACACTCTACACAGTATACCCTACACTCTATACCCTACACTCTACACTCTATACCCTACACTCTATACCATACACTCTATACCCTACACTCTATACCCTACACTCTAAACTCTATACCCTACACTCTATACCCTACACTCTATACCCTACACTCTACACTTTATACCCTACACTCTATACCCTACACTCTATACCCTACACTCTATACTCTACACTCTATACCCTACACTCTACACCCTACACTATATACCCTACACTCTACACTCTATACCCTACATTCTCTACCCTACACTCTATACCCTACACTCTATACCCTACACTCTACACTCTATACCCTACACTCTATACCCTACACTCTACACTCTATACCCTACACTCTACACTCTATACCCTACACTCTATACCCTACAATCTATACCATACACTCTATACCATACACTCTATACCCTACACTCTATACCCTACACTCTATACCCTACTTGCTATACCATACACTCTATACCCTACACTCTATATCATACACTCTATAGCCTACACTCTATTCCCTACACTCTATACCATACACTCTATACCCTACACTTTATACCCTACACTATACTCTCTATACCCTACTCTCTACACTCTATACCATACACTCTATACCCTACACTCTATACCCTACACTCTACACTCTATACCCTACACTCTATACCCTACACTATATACCCTACACTCTACACTTTATACCCTACACTCTATACCCTACACTCTATACCCTCCACTCTATACCCTACACTCTACACTCTACACCCTACACTCTACACTTTATACCCTACACTCTATACCCTACACTCTATACCCTTCACTCTATACCCTACACGCTATACCCTACACTCTATACCCTACACTCTATACCCTACACTCTACACCCTACACTCTATACCCTACACCCTATACCCTACACTCTATACCCTACACTCAACACCCTACACTCTATACCCTACACTCTATACCCTACACTCTATACCCTACACTCTATACCCTACACTCTACACTCTATACCCTACACTCTACACTCGATACCCTACACTCTATACCCTACAATCTATACCATACACTCTATACCATACACTCTATACCATACACTCTATCCCCTACACTCTATACCATACACTCTACACTCTATACCCTACACTCTACACCCTACACTATATACCCTACACTCTACACTCTATACCCTACATTCTCTACCCTACACTCTATACCATACACTCTACATCATACACTCTATCCCCTACACTCTATACCATACACTTTACACTCTATACCCTACTTTCTATACCCTACACTCTACACTCTATACCCTACACTCTATACCCTACACTCTACACTCTATACCCTACACTCTACACTCTATACCCTACACTCTACACCCTACACTCTATACCATACACTCTATACCCTACACTCTACACTCTATACCCTACACTCTATACCCTACACCCTACGCTCTATACCCTACACTCTATACCCTACACTCTACACTCTATACCCTACACTCTATTCCATACACTCTATACCCTACACTCTATACCCTACACTCTACACTCTATACCCTACACTCTATACCCTACACTCTACACTCTATACCCTACACTCTACACTCTATACCCTACACTCTATACCCTACAATCTATACCATACACTCTATACCATACACTCTATACCCTACACTCTATACCCTACACTCTACACTCTATACCCTACACTCTACACCCTACACTCTATACCCTACACTCTACACTCTATACCCTACACTCTACACTCTATACCCTACACTCTATACCCTACAATCTATACCATACACTCTATACCATACACTCTATACCCTACACTCTATACCTCACACTCTACACTCTATCCCCTGCACTTTATACCATACACTCTACACTCTATACCCTACACTCTATACCCTACACTCTACACTCTATACCCTACACTCTATACCCTACACTCTACACTCTATACCCTACACTCTATACCCTACAATCTATACCATACACTCTATACCATACACTCTATACCCTACACTCTATACCCTACACTCTATACCATACACTCTATACCCTACACTCTATATCATACACTCTATAGCCTACACTCTATTCCCTACACTCTATACCACACACTCTATACCCTACACTCTATACCCTACACTATACACTATATACCCTACACTCTACACTCTATACCATACACTCTTTACCCTACACTCTATACCCTACACTCTATACCCTACACTCTACACTCTTTACCCTACACTCTGTACCAAACACTCTATACCCTACACTCTATACCGTACACTCTATACCCTACACTCTACACTCTATACCCTACACTCTATAACATACACTTTATACCCTACACTCTATACCTTACACTCTATACCCTACACTCTACACCCTACAATCTACAATCTATACCCTACACTCTATAACCTACCCTCTATACCCTACACTCTGCACCCTACTCTCTACACTTTATACCCTACACTCTACACTCTATACCCTACACTCTATACCCTACACTCTATACTCTATAACCTACACTCTACACTCTATACCCAACTCTCTAAACACTACACTCTATACCCTACACTCTACACACTATACCCTACACTCTATACCCTACACTCTACACTCTATACCCTACACTCTACACTCTATACCCTACTCTCTAAACCCTACACTCTATACCCTACACTCTACACTCTATACCCTACACTCTATACCCTACACTCTACACTCTATCCCCTGCACTATATACCATACACTCTACACTCTATACTCTACACTCTATACCCTACACTCTACACTCTATACCCTACACTCTATACCCTACACTCTACACTCTATACCCTACACTCTACACTCTTTACCCTACACTCTATACCCTACAATCTATACCATACACCCTATACCATACACTCTATACCCTACACTCTACACTCTATACCCTACACTCTACACTCTATACCCTACACTCTATACCCTACAATCTATACCATACACTCTATACCATACACTCTATACCCTACACTCTATACCTCACACTCTACACTCTATCCCCTGCACTCTATAACACACACTCTACACTCTATACCCTACACTCTATATCCTACACTCTACACTCTATACCCTACACTCTATACCCTACACTCTACACTCTATACCCTACACTCTGTACCCTACACTCTATACCCTACACTCTATACCATACACTCTGTACCCTACACTCTATACCTCACACTCTACACTATATCCCCTGCACTCTATACCATACACTCTACACTCTATACCCTACACTCTATACCCTACACTCTACACTCTATACCCTACACTCTATACCCTACACTCTACACTCTATACCCTACACTCTACACTCTATACCCTACACTCTATACCCTACAATCTATACCATACACTCTATACCATACACTCTATACCCTACACTCTATACCCTACACTCTACACTCTATACCCTACACTCTATACCCTACACTCTATACCCTACACTCTACACTCTATACCCTACACTCTACACTCTATACCCTACACTCTATACCCTACACTCTACACTCTATACCCTACACTCTACACTCTATACCCTACACTCTACACCCTACACTCTATACCATACACTCTATACCCTACACTCTACACTCTATACCCTACACTCTATACCCTACACCCTACGCTCTATACCCTACACTCTATACCCTACACTCTACACTCTATACCCTACACTCTATTCCATACACTCTATACCCTACACTCTATACCCTACACTCTACACTCTATACCCTACACTCTATACCCTACACTCTACACTCTATACCCTACACTCTACACTCTATACCCTACACTCTATACCCTACAATCTATACCATACACTCTATACCATACACTCTATACCCTACACTCTATACCCTACACTCTACACTCTATACCCTACACTCTACACCCTACACTCTATACCCTACACTCTACACTCTATACCCTACACTCTACACTCTATACCCTACACTCTATACCCTACAATCTATACCATACACTCTATACCATACACTCTATACCCTACACTCTATACCTCACACTCTACACTCTATCCCCTGCACTTTATACCATACACTCTACACTCTATACCCTACACTCTATACCCTACACTCTACACTCTATACCCTACACTCTATACCCTACACTCTACACTCTATACCCTACACTCTATACCCTACAATCTATACCATACACTCTATACCATACACTCTATACCCTACACTCTATACCCTACACTCTATACCATACACTCTATACCCTACACTCTATATCATACACTCTATAGCCTACACTCTATTCCCTACACTCTATACCATACACTCTATACCCTACACTCTATACCCTACACTATACACTCTATACCCTACACTCTACACTCTATACCATACACTCTTTACCCTACACTCTATACCCTACACTCTATACCCTACACTCTACACTCTTTACCCTACACTCTGTACCAAACACTCTATACCCTACACTCTATACCGTACACTCTATACCCTACACTCTACACTCTATACCCTACACTCTATAACATACACTTTATACCCTACACTCTATACCTTACACTCTATACCCTACACTCTACACCCTACAATCTACAATCTATACCCTACACTCTATAACCTACCCTCTATACCCTACACTCTGCACCCTACTCTCTACACTTTATACCCTACACTCTACACTCTATACCCTACACTCTATACCCTACACTCTATACTCTATAACCTACACTCTACACTCTATACCCAACTCTCTAAACACTACACTCTATACCCTACACTCTACACACTATACCCTACACTCTATACCCTACACTCTACACTCTATACCCTACACTCTACACTCTATACCCTACTCTCTAAACCCTACACTCTATACCCTACACTCTACACTCTATACCCTACACTCTATACCCTACACTCTACACTCTATCCCCTGCACTCTATACCATACACTCTACACTCTATACTCTACACTCTATACCCTACACTCTACACTCTATACCCTACACTCTATACCCTACACTCTACACTCTATACCCTACACTCTACACTCTTTACCCTACACTCTATACCCTACAATCTATACCATACACCCTATACCATACACTCTATACCCTACACTCTACACTCTATACCCTACACTCTACACTCTATACCCTACACTCTATACCCTACAATCTATACCATACACTCTATACCATACACTCTATACCCTACACTCTATACCTCACACTCTACACTCTATCCCCTGCACTCTATAACACACACTCTACACTCTATACCCTACACTCTATATCCTACACTCTACACTCTATACCCTACACTCTATACCCTACACTCTACACTCTATACCCTACACTCTGTACCCTACACTCTATACCCTACACTCTATACCATACACTCTGTACCCTACACTCTATACCTCACACTCTACACTATATCCCCTGCACTCTATACCATACACTCTACACTCTATACCCTACACTCTATACCCTACACTCTACACTCTATACCCTACACTCTATACCCTACAATCTATACCATACACTCTATACCATACACTCTATACCCTACACTCTATACCCTACACTCTACACTCTATACCCTACACTCTATACCCTACACTCTATACCCTACACTCTACACTCTATACCCTACACTCTACACTCTATACCCTACACTCTATACCCTAAAATCTATACCATACACTCTATACCATACACTCTATACCCTACACTCTATACCCTACACTCTACACTCTATACCCTACACTCTACACTCTATACCCTACACTCTATACCCTACAATCTATACCATACACGCTATACCATACACTCTATACCCTACACTCTATACCTCACACTCTACACTCTATCCCCTGCACTCTATACCATACACTCTACACTCTATACCCTACACTCTATACCCTACACTCTATACCCTACACTCTATACCCTACACTCTACACTCTATACCCTACACTCTACACTCTACACTCTATACCCTACACTCTATACCCTACAATCTATACCATACACTCTATACCATACACTCTATACCCTACACTCCATACCCTACACTCTATACCCTACACTCTATACCATACACTCTATACCCTACACTCTATATCATACACTCTATAGCCTACACTCTATTCCCTACACTCTATACCATACACTCTATACCCTACACTCTATACCCTACACTATACACTCTATACCCTACTCTCTACACTCTATACCATACACTCTATACCCTACACTCTATACCCTACAATCTACACTCTATACCCTACAATCTATACACTACACTCTATACCCTACACTCTACACTCTATACCCTACACTCTACACTCTATACCCTACACTCTATACTCTATACCCTACACTCTACACTCTATACCCAACTCTCTAAACCCTACACTCTATACCCTACACTCTACACTCTATACCCTACACTCTATACCCTACACTCTACACTCTATACCCTACACTCTACACTCTATACCCTACTCTCTAAACCCTACACTCTATACCCTACACTCTACACTCTATACCCTACACTCTATACCCTACACTCTACACTCTATACCCTACACTCTGTACCCTACACTCTATACCCTACACTCTATACCCTACACTCTACAGCCTACACTTTATAGCTTACACTCTATACCCTACACTCTATACCCTAATTTCTATACCATACACTCTATACCCTACACTCTATACCCTACACACTATACCCTACACTCTACACCATACACTCTATACCCTACCCTCTATACCTTACACTCTATACCCTACACTCTACACAGTATACCCTACACTCTATACCCTACACTCTACACTCTATACCCTACACTCTATACCATACACTCTATACCCTACACTCTATACCCTACACTCTAAACTCTATACCCTACACTCTATACCCTACACTCTATACCCTACACTCTACACTTTATACCCTACACTCTATACCCTACACTCTATACCCTACACTCTATACCCTACACTCTATACCCTACACTCTACACTCTATACCCTACACTCTATACCCTACACTCTATACCCTACACTCTATACCCTACACTCTATACCCTACACTCTACACTTTATACCCTACACTCTATACCCTACACTCTATACCATACACTCTATACCCTACAATCTATACCATACACTCTATACCATACACTCTATACCCTACACTCTATACCCTACACTCTATACCCTACACGCTATACCATACACTCTATACCCTACACTCTATATCATACACTCTATAGCCTACACTCTATTCCCTACACTCTATACCATACACTCTATACCCTACACTTTATACCCTACACTATACTCTCTATACCCTACTCTCTACACTCTATACCATACACTCTATACCCTACACTCTATACCCTACACTCTACACTCTATACCCTACACTCTATACCCTACACTATATACCCTACACTCTACACTTTATACCCTACACTCTATACCCTACACTCTATACCCTCCACTCTATACCCTACACTCTACACTCTACACCCTACACTCTACACTTTATACCCTACACTCTATACCCTACACTCTATACCCTTCACTCTATACCCTACACGCTATACCCTACACTCTATACCCTACACTCTATACCCTACACTCTACACCCTACACTCTATACCCTACACCCTATACCCTACACTCTATACCCTACACTCAACACCCTACACTCTATACCCTACACTCTATACCCTACACTCTATACCCTACACTCTATACCCTACACTCTACACTCTATACCCTACACTCTACACTCGATACCCTACACTCTATACCCTACAATCTATACCATACACTCTATACCATACACTCTATACCATACACTCTATCCCCTACACTCTATACCATACACTCTACACTCTATACCCTACACTCTACACCCTACACTATATACCCTACACTCTACACTCTATACCCTACATTCTCTACCCTACACTCTATACCATACACTCTACACCATACACTCTATCCCCTACACTCTATACCATACACTTTACACTCTATACCCTACTTTCTATACCCTACACTCTACACTCTATACCCTACACTCTATACCCTACACTCTACACTCTATACCCTACACTCTACACCCTATACCCTACACTCTACACCCTACACTCTATACCATACACTCTATACCCTACACTCTACACTCTATACCCTACACTCTATACCCTACACCCTACGCTCTATACCCTACACTCTATACCCTACACTCTACACTCTATACCATACACTCTATTCCATACACTCTATACCCTACACTCTATACCCTACACTCTACACTCTATACCCTACACTCTATACCCTACACTCTACACTCTATACCCTACACTCTACACTCTATACCCTACACTCTATACCCTACAATCTATACCATACACTCTATACCATACACTCTATACCCTACACTCTATACCCTACACTCTACACTCTATACCCTACACTCTACACCCTACACTCTATACCCTACACTCTACACTCTATACCCTACACTCTACACTCTATACCCTACACTCTATACCCTACAATCTATATCATACACTCTATACCATACACTCTATACCCTACACTCTATACCTCACACTCTACACTCTATCCCCTGCACTTTATACCATATACTCTACACTCTATACCCTACACTCTATACCCTACACTCTACACTCTATACCCTACACTCTATACCCTACACTCTACACTCTATACCCTACACTCTATACCCTACAATCTATACCATACACTCTATACCATACACTCTATACCCTACACTCTATACCCTACACTCTATACCATACACTCTATACCCTACACTCTATATCATACACTCTATAGCCTACACTCTATTCCCTACACTCTATACCATACACTCTATACCCTACACTCTATACCCTACACTATACACTCTATACCCTACACTCTACACTCTATACCATACACTCTTTACCCTACACTCTATACCCTACACTCTATACCCTACACTCTACACTCTTTACCCTACACTCTGTACCAAACACTCTATACCCTACACTCTATACCGTACACTCTATACCCTACACTCTACACTCTATACCCTACACTCTATAACATACACTTTATACCCTACACTCTATACCTTACACTCTATACCCTACACTCTACACCCTACAATCTACAATCTATACCCTACACTCTATAACCTACCCTCTATACCCTACACTCTGCACCCTACTCTCTACACTTTATACCCTACACTCTACACTCTATACCCTACACTCTATACCCTACACTCTATACTCTATAACCTACACTCTACACTCTATACCCAACTCTCTAAACACTACACTCTATACCCTACACTCTACACACTATACCCTACACTCTATACCCTACACTCTACACTCTATACCCTACACTCTACACTCTATACCCTACTCTCTAAACCCTACACTCTATACCCTACACTCTACACTCTATACCCTACACTCTATACCCTACACTCTACACTCTATCCCCTGCACTCTATACCATACACTCTACACTCTATACTCTACACTCTATACCCTACACTCTACACTCTATACCCTACACTCTATACCCTACACTCTACACTCTATACCCTACACTCTACACTCTTTACCCTACACTCTATACCCTACAATCTATACCATACACCCTATACCATACACTCTATACCCTACACTCTACACTCTATACCCTACACTCTACACTCTATACCCTACACTCTATACCCTACAATCTATACCATACACTCTATACCATACACTCTATACCCTACACTCTATACCTCACACTCTACACTCTATCCCCTGCACTCTATAACACACACTCTACACTCTATACCCTACACTCTATATCCTACACTCTACACTCTATACCCTACACTCTATACCCTACACTCTACACTCTATACCCTACACTCTGTACCCTACACTCTATACCCTACACTCTATACCATACACTCTGTACCCTACACTCTATACCTCACACTCTACACTATATCCCCTGCACTCTATACCATACACTCTACACTCTATACCCTACACTCTATACCCTACACTCTACACTCTATACCCTACACTCTATACCCTACACTCTACACTCTATACCCTACACTCTACACTCTATACCCTACACTCTATACCCTACAATCTATACCATACACTCTATACCATACACTCTATACCCTACACTCTATACCCTACACTCTACACTCTATACCCTACACTCTATACCCTACACTCTATACCCTACACTCTACACTCTATACCCTACACTCTACACTCTATACCCTACACTCTATACCCTACAATCTATACCATACACTCTATACCATACACTCTATACCCTACACTCTACACTCTATACCCTACACTCTACACTCTATACCCTACACTCTATACCCTACAATCTATACCATACACTCTATACCATACACTCTATACCATACACTCTATACCTCACACTCTACACTCTATCCCCTGCACTCTATAACACACACTCTACACTCTATACCCTACACTCTATATCCTACACTCTACACTCTATACCCTACACTCTATACCCTACACTCTACACTCTATACCCTACACTCTACACTCTGTACCCTACACTCTATACCCTACACTCTATACCATACACTCTGTACCCTACACTCTATACCTCACACTCTACACTATATCCCCTGCACTCTATACCATACACTCTACACTCTATACCCTACACTCTATACCCTACACTCTACACTCTATACCCTACACTCTGTACCCTACACTCTACACTCTATACCCTACACTCTATACCCTAAAATCTATACCATACACTCTATACCATACACTCTATACCCTACACTCTATACCCTACACTCTACACTCTATACCCTACACTCTACACTCTATACCCTACACTCTATACCCTACAATCTATACCATACACGCTATACCATACACTCTATACCCTACACTCTATACCTCACACTCTACACTCTATCCCCTGCACTCTATACCATACACTCTACACTCTATACCCTACACTCTATACCCTACACTCTATACCCTACACTCTATACCCTACACTCTACACTCTATACCCTACACTCTACACTCTATACCCTACACTCTATACCCTACAATCTATACCATACACTCTATACCATACACTCTATACCCTACACTCTATACCCTACACTCTATACCCTACACTCTAAACCATACACTCTATACCCTACACTCTATATCATACACTCTATAGCCTACACTCTATTCCCTACACTCTATACCATACACTCTATACCCTACACTCTATACCCTACACTATACACTCTATACCCTACTCTCTACACTCTATACCATACACTCTATACCCTACACTCTATACCCTACAATCTACACTCTATACCCTACAATCTATACACTACACTCTATACCCTACACTCTACACTCTATACCCTACACTCTACACTCTATACCCTACACTCTATACTCTATACCCTACACTCTACACTCTATACCCAACTCTCTAAACCCTACACTCTATACCCTACACTCTACACTCTATACCCTACACTCTATACCCTACAATCTACACTCTATACCCTACACTCTACACTCTATACCCTACTCTCTAAACCCTACACTCTATACCCTACACTCTACACTCTATACCCTACACTCTATACCCTACAATCTACACTCTATACCCTACACTCTACACTCTATACCCTACACTCTATACCCTACACTCTACACTCTATACCCTACACTCTGTACCCTACACTCTATACCCTACACTCTATACCCTACACTCTACACCCTACACTTTATAGCTTACACTCTATACCCTACACTCTATACCCTAATTTCTATACCATACACTCTATACCCTACACTCTATACCCTACACACTATACCCTACACTCTACACCATACACTCTATACCCTACCCTCTATACCTTACACTCTATACCCTACACTCTACACAGTATACCCTACACTCTATACCCTACACTCTACACTCTATACCCTACACTCTATACCATACACTCTATACCCTACACTCTATACCCTACACTCTAAACTCTATACCCTACACTCTATACCCTACACTCTATACCCTACACTCTACACTTTATACCCTACACTCTATACCCTACACTCTATACCCTACACTCTAAACTCTACACTCTATACCCTACACTCTACACCCTACACTATATACCCTACACTCTACACTCTATACCCTACATTCTCTACCCTACACTCTATACCCTACACTCTATACCCTACACTCTACACTCTATACCCTACACTCTATACCCTACACTCTACACTCTATACCCTACACTCTACACTCTATACCCTACACTCTATACCCTACAATCTATACCATACACTCTATACCATACACTCTATACCCTACACTCTATACCCTACACTCCATACCCTACTTGCTATACCATACACTCTATACCCTACACTCTATATCATACACTCTATAGCCTACACTCTATTCCCTACACTCTATACCATACACTCTATACCCTACACTTTATACCCTACACTATACTCTCTATACCCTACTCTCTACACTCTATACCATACACTCTATACCCTACACTCTATACCCTACACTCTACACTCTATACCCTACACTCTATACCCTACACTATATACCCTACACTCTACACTTTATACCCTACACTCTATACCCTACACTCTATACCCTCCACTCTATACCCTACACTCTACACTCTACACCCTACACTCTACACTTTATACCCTACACTCTATACCCTACACTCTATACCCTTCACTCTATACCCTACACGCTATACCCTACACTCTATACCCTACACTCTATACCCTACACTCTACACCCTACACTCTATACCCTACACCCTATACCCTACACTCTATACCCTACACTCAACACCCTACACTCTATACCCTACACGCTATACCCTACACTCTATACCCTACACTCTATACCCTACACTCTACACTCTATACCCTACACTCTACACTCGATACCCTACACTCTATACCCTACAATCTATACCATACACTCTATACCATACACTCTATACCATACACTCTATCCCCTACACTCTATACCATACACTCTACACTCTATATCCTACACTCTACACCCTACACTATATACCCTACACTCTACACTCTATACCCTACATTCTCTACCCTACACTCTATACCATACACTCTACACCATACACTCTATCCCCTACACTCTATACCATACACTTTACACTCTATACCCTACTTTCTATACCCTACACTCTACACTCTATACCCTACACTCTATACCCTACACTCTACACTCTATACCCTACACTCTACACTCTATACCCTACACTCTACACCCTACACTCTATACCATACACTCTATACCCTACACTCTACACTCTATACCCTACACTCTATACCCTACACCCTACGCTCTATACCCTACACTCTATACCCTACACTCTACACTCTATACCCTACACTCTATTCCATACACTCTATACCCTACACTCTATACCCTACACTCTACACTCTATACCCTACACTCTATACCCTACACTCTACACTCTATACCCTACACTCTACACTCTATACCCTACACTCTATACCCTACAATCTATACCATACACTCTATACCATACACTCTATACCCTACACTCTATACCCTACACTCTACACTCTATACCCTACACTCTACACCCTACACTCTATACCCTACACTCTACACTCTATACCCTACACTCTACACTCTATACCCTACACTCTATACCCTACAATCTATACCATACACTCTATACCATACACTCTATACCCTACACTCTATACCTCACACTCTACACTCTATCCCCTGCACTTTATACCATACACTCTACACTCTATACCCTACACTCTATACCCTACACTCTACACTCTATACCCTACACTCTATACCCTACACTCTACACTCTATACCCTACACTCTATACCCTACAATCTATACCATACACTCTATACCATACACTCTATACCCTACACTCTATACCCTACACTCTATACCATACACTCTATACCCTACACTCTATATCATACACTCTATAGCCTACACTCTATTCCCTACACTCTATACCATACACTCTATACCCTACACTCTATACCCTACACTATACACTATATACCCTACACTCTACACTCTATACCATACACTCTTTACCCTACACTCTATACCCTACACTCTATACCCTACACTCTACACTCTTTACCCTACACTCTGTACCAAACACTCTATACCCTACACTCTATACCGTACACTCTATACCCTACACTCTACACTCTATACCCTACACTCTATAACATACACTTTATACCCTACACTCTATACCTTACACTCTATACCCTACACTCTACACCCTACAATCTACAATCTATACCCTACACTCTATAACCTACCCTCTATACCCTACACTCTGCACCCTACTCTCTACACTTTATACCCTACACTCTACACTCTATACCCTACACTCTATACCCTACACTCTATACTCTATAACCTACACTCTACACTCTATACCCAACTCTCTAAACACTACACTCTATACCCTACACTCTACACACTATACCCTACACTCTATACCCTACACTCTACACTCTATACCCTACACTCTACACTCTATACCCTACTCTCTAAACCCTACACTCTATACCCTACACTCTACACTCTATACCCTACACTCTATACCCTACACTCTACACTCTATCCCCTGCACTATATACCATACACTCTACACTCTATACTCTACACTCTATACCCTACACTCTACACTCTATACCCTACACTCTATACCCTACACTCTACACTCTATACCCTACACTCTACACTCTTTACCCTACACTCTATACCCTACAATCTATACCATACACCCTATACCATACACTCTATACCCTACACTCTACACTCTATACCCTACACTCTACACTCTATACCCTACACTCTATACCCTACAATCTATACCATACACTCTATACCATACACTCTATACCCTACACTCTATACCTCACACTCTACACTCTATCCCCTGCACTCTATAACACACACTCTACACTCTATACCCTACACTCTATATCCTACACTCTACACTCTATACCCTACACTCTATACCCTACACTCTACACTCTATACCCTACACTCTGTACCCTACACTCTATACCCTACACTCTATACCATACACTCTGTACCCTACACTCTATACCTCACACTCTACACTATATCCCCTTCACTCTATACCATACACTCTACACTCTATACCCTACACTCTATACCCTACACTCTACACTCTATACCCTACACTCTATACCCTACACTCTACACTCTATACCCTACACTCTACACTCTATACCCTACACTCTATACCCTACAATCTATACCATACACTCTATACCATACACTCTATACCCTACACTCTATACCCTACACTCTACACTCTATACCCTACACTCTATACCCTACACTCTATACCCTACACTCTACACTCTATACCCTACACTCTACACTCTATACCATACACTCTATACCCTACACTCTACACTCTATACCCTACACTCTACACTCTATACCCTACACTCTACACCCTACACTCTATACCATACACTCTATACCCTACACTCTACACTCTATACCCTACACTCTATACCCTACACCCTACGCTCTATACCCTACACTCTATACCCTACACTCTACACTCTATACCCTACACTCTATTCCATACACTCTATACCCTACACTCTATACCCTACACTCTACACTCTATACCCTACACTCTATACCCTACACTCTACACTCTATACCCTACACTCTACACTCTATACCCTACACTCTATACCCTACAATCTATACCATACACTCTATACCATACACTCTATACCCTACACTCTATACCCTACACTCTACACTCTATACCCTACACTCTACACCCTACACTCTATACCCTACACTCTACACTCTATACCCTACACTCTACACTCTATACCCTACACTCTATACCCTACAATCTATACCATACACTCTATACCATACACTCTATACCCTACACTCTATACCTCACACTCTACACTCTATCCCCTGCACTTTATACCATACACTCTACACTCTATACCCTACACTCTATACCCTACACTCTACACTCTATACCCTACACTCTATACCCTACACTCTACACTCTATACCCTACACTCTATACCCTACAATCTATACCATACACTCTATACCATACACTCTATACCCTACACTCTATACCCTACACTCTATACCATACACTCTATACCCTACACTCTATATCATACACTCTATAGCCTACACTCTATTCCCTACACTCTATACCATACACTCTATACCCTACACTCTATACCCTACACTATACACTCTATACCCTACACTCTACACTCTATACCATACACTCTTTACCCTACACTCTATACCCTACACTCTATACCCTACACTCTACACTCTTTACCCTACACTCTGTACCAAACACTCTATACCCTACACTCTATACCGTACACTCTATACCCTACACTCTACACTCTATACCCTACACTCTATAACATACACTTTATACCCTACACTCTATACCTTACACTCTATACCCTACACTCTACACCCTACAATCTACAATCTATACCCTACACTCTATAACCTACCCTCTATACCCTACACTCTGCACCCTACTCTCTACACTTTATACCCTACACTCTACACTCTATACCCTACACTCTATACCCTACACTCTATACTCTATAACCTACACTCTACACTCTATACCCAACTCTCTAAACACTACACTCTATACCCTACACTCTACACACTATACCCTACACTCTATACCCTACACTCTACACTCTATACCCTACACTCTACACTCTATACCCTACTCTCTAAACCCTACACTCTATACCCTACACTCTACACTCTATACCCTACACTCTATACCCTACACTCTACACTCTATCCCCTGCACTCTATACCATACACTCTACACTCTATACTCTACACTCTATACCCTACACTCTACACTCTATACCCTACACTCTATACCCTACACTCTACACTCTATACCCTACACTCTACACTCTTTACCCTACACTCTATACCCTACAATCTATACCATACACCCTATACCATACACTCTATACCCTACACTCTACACTCTATACCCTACACTCTACACTCTATACCCTACACTCTATACCCTACAATCTATACCATACACTCTATACCATACACTCTATACCCTACACTCTATACCTCACACTCTACACTCTATCCCCTGCACTCTATAACACACACTCTACACTCTATACCCTACACTCTATATCCTACACTCTACACTCTATACCCTACACTCTATACCCTACACTCTACACTCTATACCCTACACTCTGTACCCTACACTCTATACCCTACACTCTATACCATACACTCTGTACCCTACACTCTATACCTCACACTCTACACTATATCCCCTGCACTCTATACCATACACTCTACACTCTATACCCTACACTCTATACCCTACACTCTACACTCTATACCCTACACTCTATACCCTACAATCTATACCATACACTCTATACCATACACTCTATACCCTACACTCTATACCCTACACTCTACACTCTATACCCTACACTCTATACCCTACACTCTATACCCTACACTCTACACTCTATACCCTACACTCTACACTCTATACCCTACACTCTATACCCTAAAATCTATACCATACACTCTATACCATACACTCTATACCCTACACTCTATACCCTACACTCTACACTCTATACCCTACACTCTACACTCTATACCCTACACTCTATACCCTACAATCTATACCATACACGCTATACCATACACTCTATACCCTACACTCTATACCTCACACTCTACACTCTATCCCCTGCACTCTATACCATACACTCTACACTCTATACCCTACACTCTATACCCTACACTCTATACCCTACACTCTATACCCTACACTCTACACTCTATACCCTACACTCTACACTCTACACTCTATACCCTACACTCTATACCCTACAATCTATACCATACACTCTATACCATACACTCTATACCCTACACTCTATACCCTACACTCTATACCCTACACTCTATACCATACACTCTATACCCTACACTCTATATCATACACTCTATAGCCTACACTCTATTCCCTACACTCTATACCATACACTCTATACCCTACACTCTATACCCTACACTATACACTCTATACCCTACTCTCTACACTCTATACCATACACTCTATACCCTACACTCTATACCCTACAATCTACACTCTATACCCTACAATCTATACACTACACTCTATACCCTACACTCTACACTCTATACCCTACACTCTACACTCTATACCCTACACTCTATACTCTATACCCTACACTCTACACTCTATACCCAACTCTCTAAACCCTACACTCTATACCCTACACTCTACACTCTATACCCTACACTCTATACCCTACACTCTACACTCTATACCCTACACTCTACACTCTATACCCTACTCTCTAAACCCTACACTCTATACCCTACACTCTACACTCTATACCCTACACTCTATACCCTACACTCTACACTCTATACCCTACACTCTGTACCCTACACTCTATACCCTACACTCTATACCCTACACTCTACACCCTACACTTTATAGCTTACACTCTATACCCTACACTCTATACCCTAATTTCTATACCATACACTCTATACCCTACACTCTATACCCTACACACTATACCCTACACTCTACACCATACACTCTATACCCTACCCTCTATACCTTACACTCTATACCCTACACTCTACACAGTATACCCTACACTCTATACCCTACACTCTACACTCTATACCCTACACTCTATACCATACACTCTATACCCTACACTCTATACCCTACACTCTAAACTCTATACCCTACACTCTATACCCTACACTCTATACCCTACACTCTACACTTTATACCCTACACTCTATACCCTACACTCTATACCCTACACTCTATACCCTACACTCTATACCCTACACTCTACACTCTATACCCTACACTCTATACCCTACACTCTATACCCTACACTCTATACCCTACACTCTATACCCTACACTCTACACTTTATACCCTACACTCTATACCCTACACTCTATACCATACACTCTATACCCTACAATCTATACCATACACTCTATACCATACACTCTATACCCTACACTCTATACCCTACACTCTATACCCTACACGCTATACCATACACTCTATACCCTACACTCTATATCATACACTCTATAGCCTACACTCTATTCCCTACACTCTATACCATACACTCTATACCCTACACTTTATACCCTACACTATACTCTCTATACCCTACTCTCTACACTCTATACCATACACTCTATACCCTACACTCTATACCCTACACTCTACACTCTATACCCTACACTCTATACCCTACACTCTATACCCTACACTCTATACCCTACACTCTATACCCTACACTCTACACTTTATACCCTACACTCTATACCCTACACTCTATACCATACACTCTATACCCTACAATCTATACCATACACTCTATACCATACACTCTATACCCTACACTCTATACCCTACACTCTATACCCTACACGCTATACCATACACTCTATACCCTACACTCTATATCATACACTCTATAGCCTACACTCTATTCCCTACACTCTATACCATACACTCTATACCCTACACTTTATACCCTACACTATACTCTCTATACCCTACTCTCTACACTCTATACCATACACTCTATACCCTACACTCTATACCCTACACTCTACACTCTATACCCTACACTCTATACCCTACACTATATACCCTACACTCTACACTTTATACCCTACACTCTATACCCTACACTCTATACCCTTCACTCTATACCCTACACGCTATACCCTACACTCTATACCCTACACTCTATACCCTACACTCTACACCCTACACTCTATACCCTACACCCTATACCCTACACTCTATACCCTACACTCAACACCCTACACTCTATACCCTACACTCTATACCCTACACTCTATACCCTACACTCTATACCCTACACTCTACACTCTATACCCTACACTCTACACTCGATACCCTACACTCTATACCCTACAATCTATACCATACACTCTATACCATACACTCTATACCATACACTCTATCCCCTACACTCTATACCATACACTCTACACTCTATACCCTACACTCTACACCCTACACTATATACCCTACACTCTACACTCTATACCCTACATTCTCTACCCTACACTCTATACCATACACTCTACACCATACACTCTATCCCCTACACTCTATACCATACACTTTACACTCTATACCCTACTTTCTATACCCTACACTCTACACTCTATACCCTACACTCTATACCCTACACTCTACACTCTATACCCTACACTCTACACCCTATACCCTACACTCTACACCCTACACTCTATACCATACACTCTATACCCTACACTCTACACTCTATACCCTACACTCTATACCCTACACCCTACGCTCTATACCCTACACTCTATACCCTACACTCTACACTCTATACCATACACTCTATTCCATACACTCTATACCCTACACTCTATACCCTACACTCTACACTCTATACCCTACACTCTATACCCTACACTCTACACTCTATACCCTACACTCTACACTCTATACCCTACACTCTATACCCTACAATCTATACCATACACTCTATACCATACACTCTATACCCTACACTCTATACCCTACACTCTACACTCTATACCCTACACTCTACACCCTACACTCTATACCCTACACTCTACACTCTATACCCTACACTCTACACTCTATACCCTACACTCTATACCCTACAATCTATACCATACACTCTATACCATACACTCTATACCCTACACTCTATACCTCACACTCTACACTCTATCCCCTGCACTTTATACCATACACTCTACACTCTATACCCTACACTCTATACCCTACACTCTACACTCTATACCCTACACTCTATACCCTACACTCTACACTCTATACCCTACACTCTATACCCTACAATCTATACCATACACTCTATACCATACACTCTATACCCTACACTCTATACCCTACACTCTATACCATACACTCTATACCCTACACTCTATATCATACACTCTATAGCCTACACTCTATTCCCTACACTCTATACCATACACTCTATACCCTACACTCTATACCCTACACTATACACTCTATACCCTACACTCTACACTCTATACCATACACTCTTTACCCTACACTCTATACCCTACACTCTATACCCTACACTCTACACTCTTTACCCTACACTCTGTACCAAACACTCTATACCCTACACTCTATACCGTACACTCTATACCCTACACTCTACACTCTATACCCTACACTCTATAACATACACTTTATACCCTACACTCTATACCTTACACTCTATACCCTACTCTCTACACCCTACAATCTACAATCTATACCCTACACTCTATAACCTACCCTCTATACCCTACACTCTACACCCTACTCTCTACACTTTATACCCTACACTCTACACTCTATACCCTACACTCTATACCCTACACTCTATACTCTATAACCTACACTCTACACTCTATACCCAACTCTCTAAACACTACACTCTATACCCTACACTCTACACACTATACCCTACACTCTATACCCTACACTCTACACTCTATACCCTACACTCTACACTCTATACCCTACTCTCTAAACCCTACACTCTATACCCTACACTCTACACTCTATACCCTACACTCTATACCCTACACTCTACACTCTATCCCCTGCACTCTATACCATACACTCTACACTCTATACTCTACACTCTATACCCTACACTCTACACTCTATACCCTACACTCTATACCCTACACTCTACACTCTATACCCTACACTCTACACTCTTTACCCTACACTCTATACCCTACAATCTATACCATACACCCTATACCATACACTCTATACCCTACACTCTACACTCTATACCCTACACTCTACACTCTATACCCTACACTCTATACCCTACAATCTATACCATACACTCTATACCATACACTCTATACCCTACACTCTATACCTCACACTCTACACTCTATCCCCTGCACTCTATAACACACACTCTACACTCTATACCCTACACTCTATATCCTACACTCTACACTCTATACCCTACACTCTATACCCTACACTCTACACTCTATACCCTACACTCTGTACCCTACACTCTATACCCTACACTCTATACCATACACTCTGTACCCTACACTCTATACCTCACACTCTACACTATATCCCCTGCACTCTATACCATACACTCTACACTCTATACCCTACACTCTATACCCTACACTCTACACTCTATACCCTACACTCTATACCCTACACTCTACACTCTATACCCTACACTCTACACTCTATACCCTACACTCTATACCCTACAATCTATACCATACACTCTATACCATACACTCTATACCCTACACTCTATACCCTACACTCTACACTCTATACCCTACACTCTATACCCTACACTCTATACCCTACACTCTACACTCTATACCCTACACTCTACACTCTATACCCTACACTCTATACCCTACAATCTATACCATACACTCTATACCATACACTCTATACCCTACACTCTACACTCTATACCCTACACTCTACACTCTATACCCTACACTCTATACCCTACAATCTATACCATACACTCTATACCATACACTCTATACCATACACTCTATACCTCACACTCTACACTCTATCCCCTGCACTCTATAACACACACTCTACACTCTATACCCTACACTCTATATCCTACACTCTACACTCTATACCCTACACTCTATACCCTACACTCTACACTCTATACCCTACACTCTACACTCTGTACCCTACACTCTATACCCTACACTCTATACCATACACTCTGTACCCTACACTCTATACCTCACACTCTACACTATATCCCCTGCACTCTATACCATACACTCTACACTCTATACCCTACACTCTATACCCTACACTCTACACTCTATACCCTACACTCTGTACCCTACACTCTACACTCTATACCCTACACTCTATACCCTAAAATCTATACCATACACTCTATACCATACACTCTATACCCTACACTCTATACCCTACACTCTACACTCTATACCCTACACTCTACACTCTATACCCTACACTCTATACCCTACAATCTATACCATACACGCTATACCATACACTCTATACCCTACACTCTATACCTCACACTCTACACTCTATCCCCTGCACTCTATACCATACACTCTACACTCTATACCCTACACTCTATACCCTACACTCTATACCCTACACTCTATACCCTACACTCTACACTCTATACCCTACACTCTACACTCTATACCCTACACTCTATACCCTACAATCTATACCATACACTCTATACTAGTGTTGAGCATTCCGATACCGCAAGTATCGGGTATCGGCCGATATTTGCGGTATCGGAATTCCGATACTGAATTCCGATACTTCCCGCGTATCGGATACCGGAATCGGAAGTTCCCAGAATTCAAATTGAACGCAGCAGCCAATGAGGAATGAATGAAAGTGTGGGCACATCCTGTTTAGCATGGTGGGCATGTAAGTACTGGCAAGGCTGGGATTGGCTGCTGAAATGATGTCACTCTGCACTATAAAAAAGCGCTGCCGCCATTTTGCGCTCACTCTGCTGTGATTTCAGTTAGGGACAGGACGCTGTGTTCTAACTGAGGGCCAGTCGAGCTAGCTAATTGCTTTATTTTCCTTTCCAAAGGCTAATTTAGCAAAACGCTGTGTTCTTCACTGTTCACCTTGCTCTTGCCTTGCAGCGCTGTTTTAACAGCGTTCTGCAAGGTCTCTGTGTGTGTGTGTGCAGCTCACTCTGTAGTCTGTGTGCAGCCATATACCCGGTTGTATTCAGCTCAGGGGGGGTTCACACTGCCTCACACAGTTGTTCTTTTTTGCTCTTAGTGCAGCCTGCTGCACATTTTTTCTCAAATTTCCTATTAGTGTTTTTCCACCAGTCTCCAGCTCTATTGTGGAAAAACACTACATAGGATAACCTAGAGGGGGGTTTTTGGGCCTTGCAGCGCCGTTTACGGCTGTCTGCACGGTCTCCGTGTGAGCCCAGCTCGCCCTGTAGTCTGTGTGCAGCCATAGCCGGTTGGATTCAGCTCAGGGTTCGTTACTGGCTCATACCTTGAGAAAAATTTTCCTTTTTTTCAAATAGTGCAGCCTGTTTAAAATTTGAAAAAAAAAATTCCTATTAGTGTCTTTCCACTCGTATCCAGCTAAATAGTGGAAAAACACTATATAGGATAACCTAGAGGAGGGTTTTTTGGCCTTGCAGCGCCGTTTACGGCTGTCTGCACGGTCTCCGTGTGAGCCCAGCTCGCCCTGTAGTCTGTGTGCAGCCATAGCCGGTTGGATTCAGCTCAGGGTTCGTTACTGGCTCATACCTTGAGAAAAATTTTCCTTTTTTTCAAATAGTGCAGCCTGTTTAAAATCTGAAAAAAAAAATTCCTATTAGTGTCTTTCCACTCGTATCCAGCTAAATAGTGGAAAAACACTATATAGGATAACCGAGAGGAGGGTTTTTTGGCCTTGCAGCGCCGTTTACGGCTGTCTGCACGGTCTCCGTGTGAGCCCAGCTCGCCCTGTAGTCTGTGTGCAGCCATAGCCGGTTGGATTCAGCTCAGGGTTCGTTACTGGCTCATACCTTGAGAAAAATTTTCCTTTTTTTCAAATAGTGCAGCCTGTTTAAAATTTGAAAAAAAAAATTCCTATTAGTGTCTTTCCACTCGTATCCAGCTAAATAGTGGAAAAACACTATATAGGATAACCTAGAGGAGGGTTTTTTGGCCTTGCAGCGCCGTTTACGGCTGTCTGCACGGTCTCTGTGTGAGCGCAGCTCGCCCTGTAGTCTGTGTGCAGCCATAGCCGGTTGGATTCAGCTCAGGGTGCGTTACTGCCTCATACCTTGAAAAACAATTTCCTTTTTTTCAAATAGTGCAGCCAGTTTAAAATTTGAAAAAAAAAATTCCTATTAGTGTCTTTCCACTCGTATCCAGCTAAATAGTGGAAAAACACTATATAGGATAACCGAGAGGAGGGTTTCTTGGCCTTGCAGCGCCGTTTACGGCTGTCTGCACGGTCTCCGTGTGATTTAAACTAGCTCTGTAGCCCGATCTGCACCAAAAAAAAGGTTAAGTTCACCAAACACAACTTACACTTGTGTAGGCCACATTTGCAAAATAATAAAGTTTAGTCCACAATTTACAACATTAGTGTTTCTTACACCTGTTAGGAGGAGCATTACAGGAATAAGCACACTAAGGCCTTAGTACTTTTCTGCTTATCTTTATCTGTCAACCAAGATGAAGAGGGCAGGGAGTAAGGCACGTGGGCGTGGGCGCGGAGCAGGGAGAGGAGCAGGGAGAGGACGTGGTGATTCTGTGCCTGCTGCGGGCGCCGGTGACTCGTCGTCACTCAGTTTCAGCAGGGAACAGTCCTTCATGCGCAGCTTTGTCGGAGAGCGCCGTGCACCGCTGCTGCGTGAAGACCAAATTGAAGCCGTTGTCGGGTGGATGGCAGCTAACGCCTCGGCATCGACTTCAGTTAGTGCCACATCCTCTCAGGCACAGAGCACTGGAGAGCAGCCATCTGTCTCTTCACCACCTGCCAAATTGGCCAGGCAGTCAGAGAGCCCAGGACAGGAGCCGTCTCTACTTCTGTTCTCTGAATCTCTTGGCTTGGAAACAGGGGGCCAGCCAAGCAGCATTGGAGAAATGGAAGAAGAGGCAGTGTGCAGTGATGCCCAACACCTTTTTCTCTCTGACTCTGAAGAGGCAGGTGGGCCAGTGCCTCCGGTGACCACAGCGCAGTACGCATCTGATGATGAAACTCAGGTGCCGCTTTCTCGTGCGTACTGTGCTGCTGAGACTACCCAGGAGGAGCAGTTGGTGGCAGAGGGTAGTGGAGATGATGAGGTCCTTGACCCATCGTGGCGTGAGGAACAGGAAGGTGGTGGGAGCAGCTCAGAGGAAGAGCTTCCTCTTACGGGCCAAAGAGGGAGAGGGAGGGGGAAGACTGCGGAGCCTGTAGCCTCCACTTTGGCACCCGTTAGGAGCCTGTCTCTTTCCAAAGCCAAAAAGGGCGCTCCCAAGACTTGCAGTGCCTGGTCCTTTTTTGACACAGTTGCAGATGACATTTGTTTTGTCAAATGCAAGCTGTGTCATCATAAAGTAAAAAGAGGGAAAAATGTCAGCAACCTCAATACCACAAATATGTGGAAACATGTGCGGACCAGGCACGCGGTGGAGTTACAGAAACACACTGAAGATGTAGGCCAACCAACAGCGGCAGCTACCACCTCTTCAGCTCGTGTTGCCTCTTCCTCCAGCTCACGCACAGCTGGTTTGGCTTCCTCCCAGAGACCTTGTGTAATTCCACCCACAGCACCACCTTCCCAGTCATCCTCACACTCCCAGTCTACTCTACAGCCATCGGTAGTACAGGCATGGGAGAAAAGGCGGGCATTCTCGGCCAACCACCCCCGAGCACAGGCTCTGAATGCAGGCATTGCCAAACTGTTGTCCCTGGAAATGCTCTCGTTCAGGCTGGTGGAGACTGACAGCTTCCGTGACTTGATGGCATTGGCAGTCCCACAGTACAAGGTGCCCAGCCGCTTTTACTTCAGCAGGCAGGCTGTCCCTGCCCTGCACAGGCATGTTGAGGCAAACATAAAACATGCGCTACTGAACGCCGTCAGTAGCAAGGTCCACCTCACCACCGATGCGTGGACCAGTCAGCATGGACAGGGGCGATATGTTTCCCTCACTGCCCATTGGGTTAATGTTGTTGAGCCAGGTACAGATCGTGCGAGTGGCGCAGGACGTGTCCTGCCCACTCCAAGGATTGCAGGAATCCAGTCTGTACGCATCGACTCCTCCTCTTACACCAGTTCCTCTGATTCCTCTCTGCAGGATCCGTCACAGTCCACCCCCACATGGACCCGTGAACGTTTACCTATGACCGACATGAGCACAGCCGTGGCCAAACGTCAGCAGGCCGTCTTGAAACTAGTTTCATTGGGGCATCGAAGCCACACAGCGCAGGAGCTCTGGAATGCTATAAAGCAGGAGAGCGATGTGTGGTTACTGCCAGCGAATCTCCAGCCAGGCATGGTAGTGTGTGACAATGGCCGAAATCTGGTGGCAGCTTTGGCCCTTGGCAACCTCACTCACATCCCATGTCTGGCACATGTGCTCAATTTGGTTGTGCAGAGTTTTCTGAGGGACTATCCGGATCTTGATGCCCTGCTGCACAAGGTCCGCCTAGAGTGTGCTCACTTGCGGCGTTCCAGCTTGGCCAGATCCCGCATTGCTGCTCTGCAGCGCCGATTCCGCCTTCCGGAACACCGCATCATATGTGACCTACCTACCCGGTGGAATTCCACGTTACATATGTTGGAGCGGTTGTGTGAGCAGCAGCAAGCAGTTATGGAGTACCAGCTGCATCAGGCGCAAAGAAGTCGCAGTCAGCGCCGATCAGACTTCACAACCACAGAGTGGGCCACTATGAAGGACGTCTGCCAGGTTTTGCGTCCTTTTGATTATTCCACGCGGATGGCAAGTGCAGATGATGCACTAGTCAGCATGACTGTCCCCCTTATCTGCCTGCTTCAGCAAACTTTGCAAGGGTTAAGGGATGATGTGGTGGAAGAGGTGGAGGATGAGGAGTCACCTTTTCCATCAGCTTCTGGAGAGTCAGCGCCACGTGGTTCCTCACAAAGGGGTACGCAGGGGCCAATTTGTGAGGAGGATGAGGAGGAGTCAATGGAGGAGGAAGAGCTCCGTCCAGAGGAGGGAGCGACACAATTGTCCAGTGGTCAGTGTGTACAGCGAGGGTGGGGTGATGACGAGCGGGCAGAGATCATGTCTCAAGCAGGGGACAGCGTTTCTGGGCCGGTTGGCACTCTGCAGCACATGGTGGATTTCATGCTGCAGTGCCTGAGAAACGACCGCCGCATCGACCACATTCTCAACATGCCTGATTATTGGGTGTTCACCCTCCTCGATCCTCGCTACCGGGACAACGTCCAAAACCTCATCCCTGCGTTGACCCGGGAGCGTAAATTGCGGGAGTACCACGACACACTGGTGAATTCCATCATCTTCTCCTGTCCAACTGAGAGGAGTGCTGCTAGTGCTTTACAAAGCAGCTCAGTGCGTCGAGGCAGTGGGGGAGGCTCTGCCCAAAGAGGGAGCAGAAGCAGTGCCTCTGCCCAAGGCAAGCCCAGTATGGCACAACTCTGGCACACTTTTGTGTGCCCGCCCCAAATGTCTACACCATCACCGGCGGCTCCAGTCAGCAGGAGGCAACGGTTCCGTCAGATGGTGACAGACTACATGGCTTGCCCTCTTACTGTACTCCCAGACGGCTCTTCCCCGTTCAAGTTTTGGGTCTCTAAGCTGGATACATGGCCAGAGCTAAGCCAGTATGCATTGGAGGTGCTGGCTTGCCCTGCGGCTAGTGTCTTATCGGAACGTGTCTTTAGTGCCGCAGGTGGTGTACTAACAGACCGTCGCATGCGACTATCCTCCGATAACGTTGACCGGCTTACTTTCCTGAAAATGAACCAGGCCTGGATCTCGCAGGAATTTGCCACTCCTCTGCCTGATTAAGTAATTGGGTGTCATCCAGGTCTCCTGCTGTGTTCATCTTTCTACCACCTGAACTGCTATTCCTGGGCTCCAACACCGCCAGTTGCGGCTCAGAAGTGCAGGCTGCACAGTAAAAACATACGACCCAGTGTTATTGGGTTTCAGTAACGTCAGCTGATCCCCAGCTGTGTAGCCGGCAATGTGTCCTGCGACCGCCACGCTGGCACAACAACCTAAATGTAAGGGAACCTGTCCCCCCCCCCCCCCCGTCGTTTGTTACTGAAAGAGCCATCTTGTGCAGCAGTAATGCTGCACAAGGAAAAGGTAGCTCTTTTTTTTTAGCTCTTTGCACACGCAGAACTTAACACTTATAAAATGTGTTCACTGATACCGTTATACCGTCCCGGAGCTGGGACTTTCCTTCGTAATGTGACGCAGCACAGCCGTCATTCCTACCCCCTTGGTGCCATGCGCTGCCTCCTCAGCGTTGTTTTAAGCTGTCACGGAGCCTGCGCTGTTCTGTTATCCCTTGGGCATGCCCTATTTGCGCTGCCTGTCTTCTGACATAATTTGGTGTCAGGCTGGCTGCGCCTGTGCGGCCGCGGTGCCCGAGATCCCGCCTCGCAGTGTCTTCTGATTGAGTCACACTGCGGGCCTGGGATCCATGGGCATGCGCAGTGCATATCTTCCCCTCGGGCTCTCGCTCATTTCCCTCCGCCTTCTTTAGACTGTGCGCCGTCAGCTGATCCCTAGCATGCCACGGCCGTGACACCGCACAGTCTGAAGAAGAGGGAAGGAGGGGAGTGAGAGTCGAGGTTATGCACTGTGCATGCCCATGGTTCCAAGGCCCGCAGTGGGATTACGTTAGATGAGACTGCGAGGTGGGATCTGGAGCAGCGTGGACGCACAGGCACTGACAGCCTGACATCAAATTATGTCAGAAGACAGGCAGCGCTAATTGGGCATGGCCAAGGGCTAACAGAACAGCGCAGGCTCCGTGGCAGCTTAAAACAACGCTGAGGAGGCAGCGCACGGCATCAAGGGGATAGGAATGACAGCTGTGCTGTGTCCCATTACGAAGGAAATTCGCACCTCCGGAACGGTTTAACGGTATAAAGGGACACATTTTTAGTGTTTACTTCGGTGTTTGCAAGGAGCATAATTAAAAGAGCAACCTTTTCCTTTTGCATCCTTAGTGCTGCACAACATGGCTCTTTCAGCTACAAACGTCTTGGGGGGGGGGGTTAAAGGTTTCCTTTCAACTTGCTCCAATCAGGCTTCGGCCTACACTCTGTTCCTCTGCTCCTCCTGCTGTCCCTGGGCTCTAACACCGCCAGTTGGTGCCTGGAAGTGCTGTGTGCACAGTCAACAGTCGCTCCTCTGTTATTGGGGTTCAGTAACGTCAGCTGATCCCCAGCTGTGTGTGCGGCAATACCTCCAATCTGCTCCTCCTGCTGTCCCTGGGCTCTAACACCGCCAGTTGGTGCCTGGAAGTGCTGTGTGCACAGTCAACAGTCGCTCCTCTGTTATTGGGGTTCAGTAACGTCAGCTGATCCCCAGCTGTGTGTGCGGCAATACCTCCAATCTGCTCCTCCTGCTGTCCCTGGGCTCTAACACCGCCAGTTGGTGCCTGGAAGTGCTGTGTGCACAGTCAACAGTCGCTCCTCTGTTATTGGGGTTCAGTAACGTCAGCTGATCCCCAGCTGTGTATCCGGCAACGTGTCATGCGACCGCCACGCTGGCACAACTAAAATGTAAGGGGACCTGTCCCCCCCCCCCCCCCCTAGGCGTTTGTTACTGAAAGAGCCACCATGTGCAGCACTAATACTGCACAAGGGAAAGGTCGCTCTTGAAATTATGCTCCTTGCAAACGCTGAACTACACACTCATGTAATGTGTCCCCTCACACCGTCCAACCGTCCTGGAGGTGGGACTTTCCTTTGTAATGTGACGCAGCACAGCCGTCATTGCTACCCCCTTGGCACCGTGCGCTGCCTCCTTAGCGTTGTTTGATTCCGTCATGGACCCTGCGCTGTTATGTTATCCCTTGGCCATGCACAGTTTGCGCTGCCCGTCCTCTGACATCATTTGTTGTCGTCCTGGCTGCGTCTGTGCGTCCACGCTGCCCGAAATCACACCTCGCAGTGTCGTCTAATGTGATCCCACAGTGGGCCTGGTATCCATGGCCATGCGCAGTGCATATACTAGCCTCTCACTCCCCTTCTTCACGCTTCTTCAGACTAGGCGGCGTCAGCTGATCCCTAATAGCATGCCACGGCCGTGACGCCGCACAGTCTGAAGAAGCAGGAAGGAGGTGAGTGAGAGGCGATGATATGCACTGCGCATGCCCATGGATCCCTGGCCCGCAGTGGGACTACATTAGATGACACTGCAAGGTTGGATCTCGGGCAGCTTGGACGCACAGGCACTGCCAGCCTGACACCTACATGATGTCAGAAGACGGGCACCGCTAACTGTGCATGGCCAAGGGATAACATTACAGTGCGGGCTCCGTGACAGAACCAAACAACGTTGAGGAGGTGGTGCCCGGCACCAAGGGGGTTGGAATGACGGCTGTGCTGTGTCACATTACAAAGGAAAGTCCCACTTCCGGGATGGTTTGACGGTGTGAGGGGACACATTATATGAGTGTGTACTTCAGCGTTTGCAAGGAGCATAATTTTCGGAGCCACCATTTTCCATGTGCAGTATTACTGCTGTACAAGATGGCTCTTTCAGCAACAAATGCCTGGGGGGGGGGGGTTAAAGGTTCCCTTTCAACTTGCTCCACTGCAGGCTTCGGCCTACACTCTGCTCCTCTTTGATTCCCTGGGTTTCAACACTGTCAGTTGCCACCTGGAAGTGTTGTCTACACAGAAAAAAACACTAGGTGATGTGTCAGTGGGGTTCAGCACCGCCAGCTGTTCCCCTGCTGTGTAGTCGGCAACGTGTCCAGCACAAGCCACGCTGGCACAACAGAACAAAAGCTGCCACCAGTGCAGGCTTCGGCCTACACTCTGCTCCTCTCCTCCTCCTGCTGACCCTGGGCTCAAACACCGCTAGTTTTTGCCCGGAAGTGCTAGCTGCACAGAGAAAAACACCAGCCAATGTGTTAGTGGGGTTCAGCAACGCCAGCTGTTCCCCTGCTGTGTAGCCGGCAACGTGACCTGCAAACGCCATGCAGGCACAGGAACTGAAATTAAAAGGGAACCTGGCCCCACCCCCCCAGGTGTTTCTATGTATAACAGCCACCTAGTACAGCAGTACTGCTGCATTTGTACAAGGTGGCTGACTTTTTCTCCTTGCCCACGTGGAACTCAACACGTACAAAATGTGTCTCATTGAGACCATTCCACTGTCCCTGAGGTGTGACTTTCCTTTGTAATGATACGCAGCACCCCCCTTGGTAGCGTTTCCCGTCTTTTGTCATCATGGTTAGCTGGCTGCGCCTGTGCATCCGCCCTGCTAGAAACAACGCCCCTCGTTGTCATATTTATTTTGTCAGCGAGGGTGTGGTTTATGGGCACGAGCAGTGCATATGTTCGCCTGTCTTAACTCATCTCCTTCCGCCTTCTTCAGACTGTGCGGCCTCCTGGCCGTGGTAGGCGATAAGGGATCAGCTGAGGCCGCCCAGTCTGGAGCAGGTGTAAGGACATGTGTAAGCGGCAAACCTATTTACTGCACAAGGCCACGAATCCCAGCCACGCAGTGTGATTTTTTGAAAACACACTGTGGGTCTGGGATTCATGTCCATCGCTAACCGCAACGGCCGACATGAAATGAGGTCAGAAGACAGGAAGCGCTCACAGCGCATGGCCAAGGGATCACAATAGCGCAGACTCCTGTACAGCAAATAACAACGCTCAGGAATCTGCGCCCAGTACCTAGGTGCAAATTTTGACACCTGTGCTGCGTCTCGTTAAAAAGACAAGTCACGCCTCCACAACTGTTTGACAGTATAATGGGCTAAATAGTGTACGTGTTTTAGTCAGCGTGTGCAAGGAGCAAAACAAATAGAGCAACCTTTTACTTGTGCAGCATTAATGCTGCACAAGGTGTGGCTCTTGTACCTTGCAACACCTGAGGGGGGGGTTAAAGGTAACCTTTGAAATTGGTTCAACTAGGCTTCGGCCTACACTCTGCTCCTCTCCTCCTCCTGCTGACCCTGGGCTCAAACACCGCTAGTTTTTGCCCGGAAATGCTAGCTGCACAGAGAAAAACACCAGCCAATGTGTTAGTGGGGTTCAGCACCGCCAGCTGTTCCCCTGCTGTGTAGTCGGCAACGTGTCCAGCACAAGCCACGCTGGCACAACCGACCAAAAGCTGCCACCAGTGCAGGCTTCGGCCTACACTTTGCTCCTCTCCTCCTCCTGCTGACCCTGGGCTCAAACAACGCCAGTTTCTGCCCGGACATGCTAGCTGCACAGAGAAAAACACCAGCCAATGTGTTAGTGGGGTTCAGCACCGCCTGCTGTTCCCCCGCTGTGTAGCCGGCATCGTGTCCAGCACAAGCCACGCTGGCACAACCGACCAAAAGCTGCCACCAGTGCAGGCTTCGGCCTACACTTTGCTCCTCTCCTCCTCCTCCTGCTGACCCTGGGCTCTAACACCGCTAGTTTTTGCCCGGACATGCAATCTGCACAGAGAAAAACACCAGTCAATGTGTCAGTGGGGTTCAGCAACGCCAGCTGTTCCCCTGCTGTGTAGCTTGCAACGTGACCTGCAAACGCCACGCAGGCACATGAACTGAAATTGAAGGGAGCCTGCCCCCCACCCACAGGTGTTTCTATGTATATCAGCCACCTTGTACAGCAGTACTGCTGCATTTGTACGAGGTGGCTGACTTTTTCTCCTTGCCCACGTGGAACTCAACACGTACAAAATGTGTCTCATTAGAGACCATTACAATGTCCCTGAGGTGTGACTTTCCTTTGTAATGACACGCAGCACCACCCTTGTTAGCGCTGCCCGTCTTTTGACATCATTGGTTAGCTGGCTGCGCCTGTGCATCTCCCCTGCTCGAAACAACGGCCCTCGGTGTCTTATTTTTTTGGACAGCGAGGGTGTGATTGATGGGCATGTGCAGTGCATATGTTTGCCTGTGTTCACTCATCTCCTTCCGCCTTCTTCAGACTGGGTGTCCTCATGGCCGCGGCAGGCGATAAGGGATCAGATGAGGCCGCCCAGTCTGAAGCAGGTGTAAGGACATGTGTGAGCGGCAAACATATTTAGTGCACCAGGGCACGAATCCCAGCACCGCAGTGTGATTTTTTAAAAACACACTGTGGGTCTGGGATTCATGTCCATCGCTAACCGCAACGGCCGACATGAAATGAGGTCAGAAGACAGGAAGCGCTCACAGCGCATGGCCAAGGGATCACAATAGCGCAGACTCCTGTACAGCAAATAACAACGCTCAGGAATCTGCGCCCAGTACCTAGGTGCAAATTTTGACACCTGTGCTGCGTCTCGTTAAAAAGACAAGTCACGCCTCCACAACTGTTTGACAGTATAATGGGCTAAATAGTGTACGTGTTTTAGTCAGCGTGTGCAAGGAGCAAAACAAATAGAGCAACCTTTTACTTGTGCAGCATTAATGCTGCACAAGGTGTGGCTCTTGTACCTTGCAACACCTGAGGGGGGGGTTAAAGGTAACCTTTGAAATTGGTTCAACTAGGCTTCGGCCTACACTCTGCTCCTCTACTCCTCCTGCTGACCCTGGGCTCAAACACCGCTAGTTTTTGCCCGGACATGCTAGCTGCACAGAGAAAAACACCAGCCAATGTGTTAGTGGGGTTCAGCACCGCCAGCTGTTCCCCTGCTGTGTAGTCGGCAACGTGTCCAGCACAAGCCACGCTGGCACAACCGACCAAAAGCTGCCACCAGTGCAGGCTTCGGCCTACACTTTGCTCCTCTCCTCCTCCTGCTGACCCTGGGCTCAAACAACGCCAGTTTCTGCCCGGACATGCTAGCTGCACAGAGAAAAACACCAGCCAATGTGTTAGTGGGGTTCAGCACCGCCTGCTGTTCCCCCGCTGTGTAGCCGGCATCGTGTCCAGCACAAGCCACGCTGGCACAACCGACCAAAAGCTGCCACCAGTGCAGGCTTCGGCCTACACTTTGCTCCTCTCCTCCTCCTGCTGACCCTGGGCTCAAACAACGCCAGTTTCTGCCCGGACATGCTAGCTGCACAGAGAAAAACACCAGCCAATGTGTTAGTGGGGTTCAGCAACGCCAGCTGTTCCCCTGCTGTGTAGCTTGCAACGTGACCTGCAAACGCCACGCAGGCACATGAACTGAAATTGAAGGGAGCCTGCCCCCCACCCACAGGTGTTTCTATGTATATCAGCCACCTTGTACAGCAGTACTGCTGCATTTGTACGAGGTGGCTGACTTTTTCTCCTTGCCCACGTGGAACTCAACACGTACAAAATGTGTCTCATTAGAGACCATTACAATGTCCCTGAGGTGTGACTTTCCTTTGTAATGACACGCAGCACCCCCATTGTTAGCGCTGCCCGTCTCCTGACATCATTGGTTGGCTGGCTGTGCCTGTGCGTCCCCCCTGCCCGACACAACGCCCCCCGTTGTCTCATATATTTTGACTGCGAGGGTGTGATTGATGGGCACGAGCAGTGCATATGTTCCCCTGTTTTCACTCCCCTCCTTCCGCCTTCTTCTGACTGTGCGGCCTCATGGCCGCGGCATGCGATAAGGGATCAGCTGAGGCCGCCCAGTCTGAAGCAGGTGTAAGGACATGTGTGAGCGGCGAACATATTTACTGCACAAGGCCACGAATCCCAGCACCGCAGTGTGACTTTAGGAAAAGCCACTGTGGGTCTGGGATTTATGGCCATCGTTAACCGCACCGGCCAACATGAAATGAGGTCATGAGACGGCCTGCACTAACAGGGTATTGCCAAGGGATAACACAAGAGCGCAGACTCCTGTACAGCAAATAACAACGCTCAGGAATCTGCGCCCAGTACCTAGGTGCAAATTTTGACACCTGTGCTGCGTCTCGTTAAAAAGACAAGTCACGCCTCCACAACTGTTTGACAGTATAATGGGCTAAATAGTGTACGTGTTTAATTCAGCGTGTGCAAGGAGCAAAATTAAATAGAGCAACCTTTGACTTGTGCATCAATAATGCTGTTCAAGGTGTGGCTCTTGTACCTTGCAACACCTGAGGGGGGGGTTAAAGGTAACCTTTGAAATTGGTTCAACTAGGCTTCGGCCTACACTCTGCTCCTCTACTCCTCCTGCTGACCCTGGGCTCAAACACCGCTAGTTTTTGCCCGGAAATGCTAGCTGCACAGAGAAAAACACCAGCCAATGTGTTAGTGGGGTTCAGCACCGCCAGCTGTTCCCCTGCTGTGTAGTCGGCAACGTGTCCAGCACAAGCCACGCTGGCACAACAGAACAAAAGCTGCCACCAGTGCAGGCTTCGGCCTACACTTTGCTCCTCTCCTCCTCCTGCTGACCCTGGGCTCAAACAACGCCAGTTTCTGCCCGGACATGCTAGCTGCACAGAGAAAAACACCAGCCAATGTGTTAGTGGGGTTCAGCACCGCCAGCTGTTCCCCCGCTGTGTAGCCGGCATCGTGTCCAGCACAAGCCACGCTGGCACAACCGACCAAAAGCTGCCACCAGTGCAGGCTTCGGCCTACACTTTGCTCCTCTCCTCCTCCTCCTGCTGACCCTGGGCTCTAACACCGCTAGTTTTTGCCCGGACATGCAATCTGCACAGAGAAAAACACCAGTCAATGTGTCAGTGGGGTTCAGCAACGCCAGCTGTTCCCCTGCTGTGTAGCTTGCAACGTGACCTGCAAACGCCACGCAGGCACATGAACTGAAATTGAAGGGAGCCTGCCCCCCACCCCCCCAGGTGTTTCTATGTATAACAGCCACCTTGTACAGCAGTACTGCTGCATTTGTACAAGGTGGCTGACTTTTTCTCCTTGCACACGTGGAACTCAACAAGTACAAAATGTGTCTCATTACAGACCATTACAATGTCCCTGAGGTGTGACTTTCCTTTGTAATGACACGCAGCACCCCCATTGTTAGCGCTGCCCGTCTCCTGACATCATTGGTTGGCTGGCTGTGCCTGTGCGTCCCCCCTGCCCGACACAACGCCCCCCGTTGTCTCATATATTTTGACTGCGAGGGTGTGATTGATGGGCACGAGCAGTGCATATGTTCCCCTGTTTTCACTCCCCTCCTTCCGCCTTCTTCTGACTGTGCGGCCTCATGGCCGCGGCATGCGATAAGGGATCAGCTGAGGCCGCCCAGTCTGAAGCAGGTGTAAGGACATGTGTGAGCGGCGAACATATTTACTGCACAAGGCCACGAATCCCAGCACCGCAGTGTGACTTTAGGAAAAGCCACTGTGGGTCTGGGATTTATGGCCATCGTTAACCGCACCGGCCAACATGAAATGAGGTCATGAGACGGCCTGCACTAACAGGGTATTGCCAAGGGATAACACAAGAGCGCAGTTTCCTGTACTGCAAATAACAACGGTAAGGAATCTGCGCACAGCACCTAGGTGTAAATTTGTACACCTGTGCTGCGTCTCCTTAAAAAGACTAGTAGTCACGCCTCCACTACTGTTTGACAGTATAATGGGCTAAATAGTGTACGTGTTTAATTCAGCGTGTGCAAGGAGCAAAATTAAATAGAGCAACCTTTGACTTGTGCATCAATAATGCTGTTCAAGGTGTGGCTCTTGTACCTTGCAACACCTGAGGGGGGGGTTAAAGGTAACCTTTGAAATTGGTTCAACTAGGCTTTGGCCAACACTCTGCTCCTCTACTCCTCCTGCTGACCCTGGGCTCAAACACCGCTAGTTTTTGCCCGGAAATGCTAGCTGCACAGAGAAAAACACCAGCCAATGTGTTAGTGGGGTTCAGCACCGCCAGCTGTTCCCCTGCTGTGTAGTCGGCAACGTGTCCAGCACAAGCCACGCTGGCACAACAGAACAAAAGCTGCCACCAGTGCAGGCTTCGGCCTACACTTTGCTCCTCTCCTCCTCCTGCTGACCCTGGGCTCAAACAACGCCAGTTTCTGCCCGGACATGCTAGCTGCACAGAGAAAAACACCAGCCAATGTGTTAGTGGGGTTCAGCACCGCCAGCTTTTCCCCTGCTGTGCAGCTTGCAACGTGACCTGCAAACGCCACGCAGGCACATGAACTGAAATTGAAGGGAGCCTGCCCCCCACCCACAGGTGTTTCTATGTATATCAGCCACCTTGTACAGCAGTACTGCTGCATTTGTACGAGGTGGCTGACTTTTTCTCCTTGCCCACGTGGAACTCAACACGTACAAAATGTGTCTCATTAGAGACCATTACAATGTCCCTGAGGTGTGACTTTCCTTTGTAATGACACGCAGCACCCCCATTGTTAGCGCTGCCCGTCTCCTGACATCATTGGTTGGCTGGCTGTGCCTGTGCGTCCCCCCTGCCCGACACAACGCCCCCCGTTGTCTCATATATTTTGACTGCGAGGGTGTGATTGATGGGCACGAGCAGTGCATATGTTCCCCTGTTTTCACTCCCCTCCTTCCGCCTTCTTCTGACTGTGCGGCCTCATGGCCGCGGCATGCGATAAGGGATCAGCTGAGGCCGCCCAGTCTGAAGCAGGTGTAAGGACATGTGTGAGCGGCGAACATATTTACTGCACAAGGCCACGAATCCCAGCACCGCAGTGTGACTTTAGGAAAAGCCACTGTGGGTCTGGGATTTATGGCCATCGTTAACCGCACCGGCCAACATGAAATGAGGTCATGAGACGGCCTGCACTAACAGGGTATTGCCAAGGGATAACACAAGAGCGCAGACTCCTGTACAGCAAATAACAACGCTCAGGAATCTGCGCCCAGTACCTAGGTGCAAATTTTGACACCTGTGCTGCGTCTCGTTAAAAAGACAAGTCACGCCTCCACAACTGTTTGACAGTATAATGGGCTAAATAGTGTACGTGTTTAATTCAGCGTGTGCAAGGAGCAAAATTAAATAGAGCAACCTTTGACTTGTGCATCATTAATGCTGTTCAAGGTGTGGCTCTTGTACCTTGCAACACCTGAGGGGGGGGTTAAAGGTAACCTTTGAAATTGGTTAAACTAGGCTTCGGCCTACACTCTGCTCCTCTACTCCTCCTGCTGACCCTGGGCTCAAACACCGCTAGTTTTTGCCCGGAAATGCTAGCTGCACAGAGAAAAACACCAGCCAATGTGTTAGTGGGGTTCAGCACCGCCAGCTGTTCCCCTGCTGTGTAGTCGGCAACGTGTCCAGCACAAGCCACGCTGGCACAACAGAACAAAAGCTGCCACCAGTGCAGGCTTCGGCCTACACTTTGCTCCTCTCCTCCTCCTGCTGACCCTGGGCTCAAACAACGCCAGTTTCTGCCCGGACATGCTAGCTGCACAGAGAAAAACACCAGCCAATGTGTTAGTGTGGTTCAGCACCGCCAGCTGTTCCCCCGCTGTGTAGCCGGCATCGTGTCCAGCACAAGCCACGCTGGCACAACCGACCAAAAGCTGCCACCAGTGCAGGCTTCGGCCTACACTTTGCTCCTCTCCTCCTCCTCCTGCTGACCCTGGGCTCTAACACCGCTAGTTTTTGCCCGGACATGCAATCTGCACAGAGAAAAACACCAGTCAATGTGTCAGTGGGGTTCAGCAACGCCAGCTGTTCCCCTGCTGTGTAGCTTGCAACGTGACCTGCAAACGCCACGCAGGCACATGAACTGAAATTGAAGGGAGCCTGGCCACCACCCCCAGGTGTTTCTATGTATAACAGCCACCTTGTACAGCAGTACTGCTGCATTTGTACAAGGTGGCTGACGTTTTCTCCTTGCCCACGTGGAACTCAACACGTACAAAATGTGTCTCTTTGAGACCATTCCACTGTCCCTGAGGTGTGACTTTCCTTTCTAATGATACGCAGCACCCCCCTTGGTAGCGCTTCCCGTCTTCTGACATCATTGGTTGGCTACTTGCGCCTGTTCGTCCGCCCTGCCTGAATAAAATGCTCCTCGTTGTCTTAATTATTTTGACTGCGAGGGTGTGATTGATGGGCACGAGCAGTGCATATCTTCGCCTGTCTTAACTCATCTCCTTCCGCCTTCTTCAGACTGTGCAGCCTCATGGCCGCGGCATGCGAGAAGGGATCAGCAGGGGCCGCCCAGTCTGAAGCAGGTGTAAGGACGTGTGTGAGCGGCCAAAATATTTACTGCTCAAGGCCACGAATCCCAGCACCGCAGTGTGGCTTTATGAAAAGACACTGTGGGTCTGGGATTTATGGCCATCGTTAACCGCACCGGCCAACATGAAATGAGGTCATAAGATGGGCAGCGCTAACAGGGCATTGCCAAGGGATAACACAAGAGCGCAGACTCCTGTACAGCAAATAACAACGCTCAGGAAGCTGCGCCAAGCACCAAGGCGTTATTTTGGACACCTGTGCTGCGTCTCATCAAAAAACCAAGTCACGCATCCACTACAGTTTTACTGTAGAATGGGGTAAATTGTGTATGTCTTTCATTCAGCGTGTGCAAGTAGACAAATTAATAGAGCAACCTTTCACTTGTGCAGCATTAATACTGCACAAGGTGTGTCTCTTGTACTTTGTAACACCTGAGGGGGGGGTTAAAGGTTTCCTTTGAAATTGGTTCAACTAGGCTTCGGCCTACACTCTGCTCCTCTCCTCCTCCTCCTGCTTCAACACGGGCTCTAACATCGCAAGTTTTTGCCCGCAAGTGCTAGCTGCACAGATAAAAACACACGCCATTGTGTTAGTGGGGTTCAGCAACGCCAGCTGTTCCCCCAGTGTGTAGCCGGCAAAGTGTCCTGCAAACGCAACGCAGACACAAAGCTGCCTCCAGTGCAGGCTTCGGCCTACACTCATCTCCCCCTGCTTACCCTTTGCTCCAACACCGCTAGTTGGGGCTCTAGGAAGACAATCTTTAATAGGCAAGGCAACGCATCCGGGTTCCAGCACCGCCAGCTGGTTCTCGGCAGTGTTCTTGTCACAGGTACTCCCTCGTGCCAAGCCTGGTTTCAGCACCGTCAGCTGTTTCCGGGTTGTGTCAACTTCACTGAGACGCCTATGCTTGCCCCGTCGTGGGGCGGTCGAGTTAGCCAACTCCAGGGTGCCTCCAGTTTAGGAGCTTCCTATGTGGGCTGCGTGAACTGGTAGTCAAGGCTGGTTCTGTAGTGCCAGTAGGCCCAGCTCCCCCTGTAGGACTGTTGGGGTTCGGTAACTGCGGCTGCCTCGCGGCCTAGCTGTTCTCTCCTCTCCTGTGGGCCTTGGGGTCCACCACCTGGTTCCAGCACCGTCAGCTGGTTCCGGGCCGAGACTTTGGCTAAGGTGCCTCCTCCTGGGTATCCGAGTTCCGCCAACGCCAGGCGGTCCTTGGTAGTGCTTTTAAGCGCGGGCACCTACAGCTTAGTAACCGGGTTCCAGCACCGTCAGCTGGTCCTCGGTCGTGCCATTGGCTCTTGCACACTGGGGCAACGCATCCGAGTTCCAGCACCGCCAGCTGGTTCTCGGCAGTGTTCTTGTCACAGGTACTCCCTCGTGCCAAGCCTGGTTTCAGCACCGTCAGCTGTTTCCGGGTTGTGTCAACTTCACTGAGACGCCTATGCTTGCCCCGTCGTGGGGCGGTCGAGTTAGCCAACTCCAGGGTGCCTCCAGTTTAGGAGCTTCCTATGTGGGCTGCGTGAACTGGTAGTCAAGGCTGGTTCTGTAGTGCCAGTAGGCCCAGCTCCCCCTGTAGGACTGTTGGGGTTCGGTAACTGCGGCTGCCTCGCGGCCTAGCTGTTCTCTCCTCTCCTGTGGGCCTTGGGGTCCACCACCTGGTTCCAGCACCGTCAGCTGGTTCCGGGCCGAGCCTTTGGCTAAGGTGCCTCCTCCTGGGTATCCGAGTTCCGCCAACGCCAGGCGGTCCTTGGTAGTGCTTTTAAGCGCGGGCACCTACAGCTTAGTAACCGGGTTCCAGCACCGTCAGCTGGTCCTCGGTCGTGCCATTGGCTCTTGCACACTGGGGCAACGCATCCGGGTTCCAGCACCGCCAGCTGGTTCTCGGCAGTGTTCTTGTCACAGGTACTCCCTCGTGCCAAGCCTGGTTTCAGCACCGTCAGCTGTTTCCGGGTTGTGTCAACTTCACTGAGACGCCTATGCTTGCCCCGTCGTGGGGCGGTCGAGTTAGCCAACTCCAGGGTGCCTCCAGTTTAGGAGCTTCCTATGTGGGCTGCGTGAACTGGTAGTCAAGGCTGGTTCTGTAGTGCCAGTAGGCCCAGCTCCCCCTGTAGGACTGTTGGGGTTCGGTAACTGCGGCTGCCTCGCGGCCTAGCTGTTCTCTCCTCTCCTGTGGGCCTTGGGGTCCACCACCTGGTTCCAGCACCGTCAGCTGGTTCCGGGCCGAGACTTTGGCTAAGGTGCCTCCTCCTGGGTATCCGAGTTCCGCCAACGCCAGGCGGTCCTTGGTAGTGCTTTTAAGCGCGGGCACCTACAGCTTAGTAACCGGGTTCCAGCACCGTCAGCTGGTCCTCGGTCGTGCCATTGGCTCTTGCACACTGGGGCAACGCATCCGGGTTCCAGCACCGCCAGCTGGTTCTCGGCAGTGTTCTTGTCACAGGTACTCCCTCGTGCCAAGCCTGGTTTCAGCACCGTCAGCTGTTTCCGGGTTGTGTCAACTTCACTGAGACGCCTATGCTTGCCCCGTCGTGGGGCGGTCGAGTTAGCCAACTCCAGGGTGCCTCCAGTTAAGGAGCTTCCTATGTGGGCTGCGTGAACTGGTAGTCAAGGCTGGTTCTGTAGTGCCAGTAGGCCCAGCTCCCCCTGTAGGACTGTTGGGGTTCGGTAACTGCGGCTGCCTCGCGGCCTAGCTGTTCTCTCCTCTCCTGTGGGCCTTGGGGTCCACCACCTGGTTCCAGCACCGTCAGCTGGTTCCGGGCCGAGACTTTGGCTAAGGTGCCTCCTCCTGGGTATCCGAGTTCCGCCAACGCCAGGCGGTCCTTGGTAGTGCTTTTAAGCGCGGGCACCTACAGCTTAGTAACCGGGTTCCAGCACCGTCAGCTGGTCCTCGGTCGTGCCATTGGCTCTTGCACACTGGGGCAACGCATCCGGGTTCCAGCACCGCCAGCTGGTTCTCGGCAGTGTTCTTGTCACAGGTACTCCCTCGTGCCAAGCCTGGTTTCAGCACCGTCAGCTGTTTCCGGGTTGTGTCAACTTCACTGAGACGCCTATGCTTGCCCCGTCGTGGGGCGGTCGAGTTAGCCAACTCCAGGGTGCCTCCAGTTTAGGAGCTTCCTATGTGGGCTGCGTGAACTGGTAGTCAAGGCTGGTTCTGTAGTGCCAGTAGGCCCAGCTCCCCCTGTAGGACTGTTGGGGTTCGGTAACTGCGGCTGCCTCGCGGCCTAGCTGTTCTCTCCTCTCCTGTGGGCCTTGGGGTCCACCACCTGGTTCCAGCACCGTCAGCTGGTTCCGGGCCGAGACTTTGGCTAAGGTGCCTCCTCCTGGGTATCCGAGTTCCGCCAACGCCAGGCGGTCCTTGGTAGTGCTTTTAAGCGCGGGCACCTACAGCTTAGTAACCGGGTTCCAGCACCGTCAGCTGGTCCTCGGTCGTGCCATTGGCTCTTGCACACTGGGGCAACGCATCCGAGTTCCAGCACCGCCAGCTGGTTCTCGGCAGTGTTCTTGTCACAGGTACTCCCTCGTGCCAAGCCTGGTTTCAGCACCGTCAGCTGTTTCCGGGTTGTGTCAACTTCACTGAGACGCCTATGCTTGCCCCGTCGTGGGGCGGTCGAGTTAGCCAACTCCAGGGTGCCTCCAGTTTAGGAGCTTCCTATGTGGGCTGCGTGAACTGGTAGTCAAGGCTGGTTCTGTAGTGCCAGTAGGCCCAGCTCCCCCTGTAGGACTGTTGGGGTTCGGTAACTGCGGCTGCCTCGCGGCCTAGCTGTTCTCTCCTCTCCTGTGGGCCTTGGGGTCCACCACCTGGTTCCAGCACCGTCAGCTGGTTCCGGGCCGAGCCTTTGGCTAAGGTGCCTCCTCCTGGGTATCCGAGTTCCGCCAACGCCAGGCGGTCCTTGGTAGTGCTTTTAAGCGCGGGCACCTACAGCTTAGTAACCGGGTTCCAGCACCGTCAGCTGGTCCTCGGTCGTGCCATTGGCTCTTGCACACTGGGGCAACGCATCCGGGTTCCAGCACCGCCAGCTGGTTCTCGGCAGTGTTCTTGTCACAGGTACTCCCTCGTGCCAAGCCTGGTTTCAGCACCGTCAGCTGTTTCCGGGTTGTGTCAACTTCACTGAGACGCCTATGCTTGCCCCGTCGTGGGGCGGTCGAGTTAGCCAACTCCAGGGTGCCTCCAGTTTAGGAGCTTCCTATGTGGGCTGCGTGAACTGGTAGTCAAGGCTGGTTCTGTAGTGCCAGTAGGCCCAGCTCCCCCTGTAGGACTGTTGGGGTTCGGTAACTGCGGCTGCCTCGCGGCCTAGCTGTTCTCTCCTCTCCTGTGGGCCTTGGGGTCCACCACCTGGTTCCAGCACCGTCAGCTGGTTCCGGGCCGAGACTTTGGCTAAGGTGCCTCCTCCTGGGTATCCGAGTTCCGCCAACGCCAGGCGGTCCTTGGTAGTGCTTTTAAGCGCGGGCACCTACAGCTTAGTAACCGGGTTCCAGCACCGTCAGCTGGTCCTCGGTCGTGCCATTGGCTCTTGCACACTGGGGCAACGCATCCGGGTTCCAGCACCGCCAGCTGGTTCTCGGCAGTGTTCTTGTCACAGGTACTCCCTCGTGCCAAGCCTGGTTTCAGCACCGTCAGCTGTTTCCGGGTTGTGTCAACTTCACTGAGACGCCTATGCTTGCCCCGTCGTGGGGCGGTCGAGTTAGCCAACTCCAGGGTGCCTCCAGTTTAGGAGCTTCCTATGTGGGCTGCGTGAACTGGTAGTCAAGGCTGGTTCTGTAGTGCCAGTAGGCCCAGCTCCCCCTGTAGGACTGTTGGGGTTCGGTAACTGCGGCTGCCTCGCGGCCTAGCTGTTCTCTCCTCTCCTGTGGGCCTTGGGGTCCACCACCTGGTTCCAGCACCGTCAGCTGGTTCCGGGCCGAGACTTTGGCTAAGGTGCCTCCTCCTGGGTATCCGAGTTCCGCCAACGCCAGGCGGTCCTTGGTAGTGCTTTTAAGCGCGGGCACCTACAGCTTAGTAACCGGGTTCCAGCACCGTCAGCTGGTCCTCGGTCGTGCCATTGGCTCTTGCACACTGGGGCAACGCATCCGGGTTCCAGCACCGCCAGCTGGTTCTCGGCAGTGTTCTTGTCACAGGTACTCCCTCGTGCCAAGCCTGGTTTCAGCACCGTCAGCTGTTTCCGGGTTGTGTCAACTTCACTGAGACGCCTATGCTTGCCCCGTCGTGGGGCGGTCGAGTTAGCCAACTCCAGGGTGCCTCCAGTTTAGGAGCTTCCTATGTGGGCTGCGTGAACTGGTAGTCAAGGCTGGTTCTGTAGTGCCAGTAGGCCCAGCTCCCCCTGTAGGACTGTTGGGGTTCGGTAACTGCGGCTGCCTCGCGGCCTAGCTGTTCTCTCCTCTCCTGTGGGCCTTGGGGTCCACCACCTGGTTCCAGCACCGTCAGCTGGTTCCGGGCCGAGACTTTGGCTAAGGTGCCTCCTCCTGGGTATCCGAGTTCCGCCAACGCCAGGCGGTCCTTGGTAGTGCTTTTAAGCGCGGGCACCTACAGCTTAGTAACCGGGTTCCAGCACCGTCAGCTGGTCCTCGGTCGTGCCATTGGCTCTTGCACACTGGGGCAACGCATCCGAGTTCCAGCACCGCCAGCTGGTTCTCGGCAGTGTTCTTGTCACAGGTACTCCCTCGTGCCAAGCCTGGTTTCAGCACCGTCAGCTGTTTCCGGGTTGTGTCAACTTCACTGAGACGCCTATGCTTGCCCCGTCGTGGGGCGGTCGAGTTAGCCAACTCCAGGGTGCCTCCAGTTTAGGAGCTTCCTATGTGGGCTGCGTGAACTGGTAGTCAAGGCTGGTTCTGTAGTGCCAGTAGGCCCAGCTCCCCCTGTAGGACTGTTGGGGTTCGGTAACTGCGGCTGCCTCGCGGCCTAGCTGTTCTCTCCTCTCCTGTGGGCCTTGGGGTCCACCACCTGGTTCCAGCACCGTCAGCTGGTTCCGGGCCGAGCCTTTGGCTAAGGTGCCTCCTCCTGGGTATCCGAGTTCCGCCAACGCCAGGCGGTCCTTGGTAGTGCTTTTAAGCGCGGGCACCTACAGCTTAGTAACCGGGTTCCAGCACCGTCAGCTGGTCCTCGGTCGTGCCATTGGCTCTTGCACACTGGGGCAACGCATCCGGGTTCCAGCACCGCCAGCTGGTTCTCGGCAGTGTTCTTGTCACAGGTACTCCCTCGTGCCAAGCCTGGTTTCAGCACCGTCAGCTGTTTCCGGGTTGTGTCAACTTCACTGAGACGCCTATGCTTGCCCCGTCGTGGGGCGGTCGAGTTAGCCAACTCCAGGGTGCCTCCAGTTTAGGAGCTTCCTATGTGGGCTGCGTGAACTGGTAGTCAAGGCTGGTTCTGTAGTGCCAGTAGGCCCAGCTCCCCCTGTAGGACTGTTGGGGTTCGGTAACTGCGGCTGCCTCGCGGCCTAGCTGTTCTCTCCTCTCCTGTGGGCCTTGGGGTCCACCACCTGGTTCCAGCACCGTCAGCTGGTTCCGGGCCGAGACTTTGGCTAAGGTGCCTCCTCCTGGGTATCCGAGTTCCGCCAACGCCAGGCGGTCCTTGGTAGTGCTTTTAAGCGCGGGCACCTACAGCTTAGTAACCGGGTTCCAGCACCGTCAGCTGGTCCTCGGTCGTGCCATTGGCTCTTGCACACTGGGGCAACGCATCCGGGTTCCAGCACCGCCAGCTGGTTCTCGGCAGTGTTCTTGTCACAGGTACTCCCTCGTGCCAAGCCTGGTTTCAGCACCGTCAGCTGTTTCCGGGTTGTGTCAACTTCACTGAGACGCCTATGCTTGCCCCGTCGTGGGGCGGTCGAGTTAGCCAACTCCAGGGTGCCTCCAGTTTAGGAGCTTCCTATGTGGGCTGCGTGAACTGGTAGTCAAGGCTGGTTCTGTAGTGCCAGTAGGCCCAGCTCCCCCTGTAGGACTGTTGGGGTTCGGTAACTGCGGCTGCCTCGCGGCCTAGCTGTTCTCTCCTCTCCTGTGGGCCTTGGGGTCCACCACCTGGTTCCAGCACCGTCAGCTGGTTCCGGGCCGAGACTTTGGCTAAGGTGCCTCCTCCTGGGTATCCGAGTTCCGCCAACGCCAGGCGGTCCTTGGTAGTGCTTTTAAGCGCGGGCACCTACAGCTTAGTAACCGGGTTCCAGCACCGTCAGCTGGTCCTCGGTCGTGCCATTGGCTCTTGCACACTGGGGCAACGCATCCGGGTTCCAGCACCGCCAGCTGGTTCTCGGCAGTGTTCTTGTCACAGGTACTCCCTCGTGCCAAGCCTGGTTTCAGCACCGTCAGCTGTTTCCGGGTTGTGTCAACTTCACTGAGACGCCTATGCTTGCCCCGTCGTGGGGCGGTCGAGTTAGCCAACTCCAGGGTGCCTCCAGTTTAGGAGCTTCCTATGTGGGCTGCGTGAACTGGTAGTCAAGGCTGGTTCTGTAGTGCCAGTAGGCCCAGCTCCCCCTGTAGGACTGTTGGGGTTCGGTAACTGCGGCTGCCTCGCGGCCTAGCTGTTCTCTCCTCTCCTGTGGGCCTTGGGGTCCACCACCTGGTTCCAGCACCGTCAGCTGGTTCCGGGCCGAGCCTTTGGCTTAGGTGCCTCCTCCTGGGTATCCGAGTTCCGCCAACGCCAGGCGGTCCTTGGTAGTGCTTTTAAGCGCGGGCACCTACAGCTTAGTAACCGGGTTCCAGCACCGTCAGCTGGTCCTCGGTCGTGCCATTGGCTCTTGCACACTGGGGCAACGCATCCGGGTTCCAGCACCGCCAGCTGGTTCTCGGCAGTGTTCTTGTCACAGGTACTCCCTCGTGCCAAGCCTGGTTTCAGCACCGTCAGCTGTTTCCGGGTTGTGTCAACTTCACTGAGACGCCTATGCTTGCCCCGTCGTGGGGCGGTCGAGTTAGCCAACTCCAGGGTGCCTCCAGTTTAGGAGCTTCCTATGTGGGCTGCGTGAACTGGTAGTCAAGGCTGGTTCTGTAGTGCCAGTAGGCCCAGCTCCCCCTGTAGGACTGTTGGGGTTCGGTAACTGCGGCTGCCTCGCGGCCTAGCTGTTCTCTCCTCTCCTGTGGGCCTTCGGGTCCACCACCTGGTTCCAGCACCGTCAGCTGGTTCTCGGCAGTGTCTTTTGCTCTTGTACCTTCTGCTCCCCATCCTGGTTCCAGTACCGTCAGCTGGTTCCGGGCAGAGCCTTTGGCTTAGGTGCCTCCTTCTGGGTATCCAAGTTCCACCAATGTCAGGTGGTCCTTGGTAGTGCTTTCAGGCACGGGTACCTCCTGCTTAGTAACCGGGTTCCAGTAACGTCAGCTGGTCCTTGGTAGTTCCATTGGCTCTTGGACATTCGGCTACCCATCCGGGTTCCAGTACCGTCAGCTGGTTCTCGGCAGTGTCTTTTGCTCTTGTACCTTCTGCTCCCCATCCTGGTTCCAGTAACGTCATCTGGTTCCGGGCAGAGCCTTTGGCTTAGGTGCCTCCTTCTGGGTATCCGAGTTCCGCCAACGTCAGGCGGTCCTTGGTAGTGCTTTTTAGCACGGGTACCTCCTGCTTAGTAACCGGGTTCCAGTAACGTCAGCTGGTCCTCGGTAGTTCCATAGGCTCTTGAACCTTCGGGTAGCCATCCGAGTTCCAGTTCCATCAGCTGGTTCTTGGCATTTTCTCAGCCTTCTTGTACCTTCTGCTACATTTCCAAGTTGAAGACCCTAACGTCGACAACCCGGAAGACCACCCCGATGACGACGACCCGGAAGACCACCCCGATGACGACGACGACGACGACGGCGGAGACGACGACGGCTGAGACGACGACGGCGGAGATGACGACACTGGAGACGAAGACCCTGGAGACGACAACATGGAAGACCGAGAAGCAGAAGAACAAGAGGCTGCAGAACAAAGAGCAGAAGAACATTAAGCATAAGACTTAATATCAGAGCAAAAGATATTATCTAAATTATATGCAGAAGAAGACTAAGCAGTGTATGGGGGTGAGTCCGTTCCTCCTCGTGGTGCCCCTGGATAAAGCCTGATGCTGCAGGCCAAACTGAACGCGGACAAATGTAACTTTTGTGACTGGCAGAACGGAAGGTGTAATCTTCCAACTTTTATAGATAACAACTACGGGAATGCCTGTCACAAATGAGAATATGATGAAGAAGTAGAATAGGAAGAATAATAACAGTGGAATAAAAAGAATATGTAGAATAGGAAGAATAATAATAGTTGAAGAAAATGAATATGAAGAATGTAATAAAAAAAAAAATAGGTAGAAGATGAAGAAGAAGATGAATAAGGTGAAGAAGTTGATGTCAAGGATGCTGATGATGATGAAGATGAAAGTGTGGGAAAAGAAAAAAAAAAAAAAAGAAAAAAAAGAAGGGGAAGGGCGTGGAATAGTGAAACATCAATATCTGACAAAATAAAAAAAATTTACATACTCAATATCTTTTTCAATCCGAACTTCTTTAAAAAAAAAAAAAAAACATGCTATTCTATTTGATTGGACTAATCCTCATTGCCTTTAATGTCTCCGCCACCTCCCCCATACATCCTACATTATTCTTAGTTGTTTTCCTTCAGGTAGAATGAACCTACAAGGAAAGAAAGGGTTTATTTTAATTCCGATATTTTGGTCCCATTGACTTGCATTGGGATCGGGTATCGGTATCGGCGATATCCGATATTTTTTGAATATCGGCCGATCCAAACCGATACCGATACTTTCCGATATCGGAAGGTATCGCTCAACACTACTCTATACCATACACTCTATACCCTACACTCTATACCCTACACTCTATACCCTACACTCTAAACCATACACTCTATACCCTACACTCTATATCATACACTCTATAGCCTACACTCTATTCCCTACACTCTATACCATACACTCTATACCCTACACTCTATACCCTACACTATACACTCTATACCCTACTCTCTACACTCTATACCATACACTCTATACCCTACACTCTATACCCTACAATCTACACTCTATACCCTACAATCTATACACTACACTCTATACCCTACACTCTACACTCTATACCCTACACTCTACACTCTATACCCTACACTCTATACTCTATACCCTACACTCTACACTCTATACCCAACTCTCTAAACCCTACACTCTATACCCTACACTCTACACTCTATACCCTACACTCTATACCCTACACTCTACACTCTATACCCTACACTCTACACTCTATACCCTACTCTCTAAACCCTACACTCTATACCCTACACTCTACACTCTATACCCTACACTCTATACCCTACACTCTACACTCTATACCCTACACTCTGTACCCTACACTCTATACCCTACACTCTATACCCTACACTCTACACCCTACACTTTATAGCTTACACTCTATACCCTACACTCTATACCCTAATTTCTATACCATACACTCTATACCCTACACTCTATACCCTACACACTATACCCTACACTCTACACCATACACTCTATACCCTACCCTCTATACCTTACACTCTATACCTTACACTCTACACAGTATACCCTACACTCTATACCCTACACTCTACACTCTATACCCTACACTCTATACCATACACTCTATACCCTACACTCTATACCCTACACTCTAAACTCTATACCCTACACTCTATACCCTACACTCTATACCCTACACTCTACACTTTATACCCTACACTCTATACCCTACACTCTATACCCTACACTCTATACCCTACACTCTATACCCTACACTCTACACTCTATACCCTACACTCTATACCCTACACTCTATACCCTACACTCTATACCCTACACTCTACACTTTATACCCTACACTCTATACCCTACACTCTATACCATACACTCTATACCCTACACTCTATACCCTACACTTTACACTCTATACCCTACACTCTATACCCTACACTCTATACCCTACACTCTACACTTTATACCCTACACTCTATACCCTCCACTCTATACCCTACACTCTACACTCTACACCCTACACTCTACACTTTATACCCTACACTCTATACCCTACACTGTATACCCTTCACTCTATACCCTACACGCTATACCCTACACTCTATACCCTACACTCTATACCCTACACTCTATACCCTACACTCTACACCCTACACTCTATACCCTACACCCTATACCCTACACTCTATACCCTACACTCAACACTCTACACTCTATACCCTACACTCTATACCCTACACTCTATACCCTACACTCTATACCCTACACTCTACACTCTATACCCTACACTCTACACTCGATACCCTACACTCTATACCCTACAATCTATACCATACACTCTATACCATACACTCTATACCATACACTCTATCCCCTACACTCTATACCATACACTCTACACTCTATACCCTACACTCTACACCCTACACTATATACCCTACACTCTACACTCTATACCCTACATTCTCTACCCTACACTCTATACCATACACTCTATACCATACACTCTATCCCCTACACTCTATACCATACACTTTACACTCTATACCCTACTTTCTATACCCTACACTCTACACTCTATACCCTACACTCTATACCCTACACTCTACACTCTATACCCTACACTCTACACTCTATACCCTACACTCTACACCCTACACTCTATACCATACACTCTATACCCAACACTCTACACTCTATACCCTACACTCTATACCCTACACTCTATACCCTACACCCTACGCTCTATACCCTACACTCTATACCCTACACTCTACACTCTATACCCTACACTCTATTCCATACACTCTATACCCTACACTCTATACCCTACACTCTACACTCTATACCCTACACTCTACACTTTACACTCTATACCCTACACTCTATACTCTATACCCTACACTCTATACCGTACATTCTACTCTCTAAACCCTACACTCTATACCCTACACTCTACACTCTATACCCTACACTCTACACTCGATACCCTACACTCTATACCCTACAATCTATACCATACACTCTATACCATACACTCTATACCATACACTCTATCCCCTACACTCTATACCATACACTCTACACTCTATACCCTACACTCTACACCCTACACTATATACCCTACACTCTACACTCTATACCCTACATTCTCTACCCTACACTCTATACCATACACTCTATACCATACACTCTATCCCCTACACTCTATACCATACACTTTACACTCTATACCCTACTTTCTATACCCTACACTCTACACTCTATACCCTACACTCTATACCCTACACTCTACACTCTATACCCTACACTCTACACTCTATACCCTACACTCTACACCCTACACTCTATACCATACACTCTATACCCAACACTCTACACTCTATACCCTACACTCTATACCCTACACTCTATACCCTACACCCTACGCTCTATACCCTACACTCTATACCCTACACTCTACACTCTATACCCTACACTCTATTCCATACACTCTATACCCTACACTCTATACCCTACACTCTACACTCTATACCCTACACTCTACACTTTACACTCTATACCCTACACTCTATACTCTATACCCTACACTCTATACCGTACATTCTACTCTCTAAACCCTACACTCTATACCCTACACTCTACACTCTATACCCTACACTCTATACCCTACACTCTACACTCTATACCCTACACTCTGTATCCTACACTCTATACCCTACACTCTATACCCTACACTCTACACCCTACACTTTATAGCTTACACTCTATACCCTACACTCTATACCCTAATTTCTATACCATACACTCTATACCCTACACTCTATACCCTACACACTATACCCTACACTCTACACCATACACTCTATACCCTACCCTCTATACCTTACACTCTATACCCTACACTCTACACAGTATACCCTACACTCTATACCCTACACTCTACACTCTATACCCTACACTCTATACCATACACTCTATACCCTACACTCTATACCCTACACTCTAAACTCTATATCCTACACTCTATACCCTACACTCTATACCCTACACTCTACACTTTATACCCTACACTCTATACCCTACACTCTATACCCTACACTCTATACCCTACACTCTATACCCTACACTCTACACTCTATACCCTACACTCTATACCCTACACTCTATACCCTACACTCTATACCCTACACTCTATACCCTGCACTCTACACTTTATACCCTACACTCTATACCCTACACTCTATACCATACACTCTATACCCTACACTCTATACCCTACACTCTACACTCTATACCCTACACTCTATACCCTACACTCTATACCCTACACTCTACACTTTATACCCTACACTCTATACCCTCCACTCTATACCCTACACTCTACACTCTACACCCTACACTCTACACTTTATACCCTACACTCTATACCCTACACTGTATACCCTTCACTCTATACCCTACACGCTATACCCTACACTCTATACCCTACACTCTATACCCTACACTCGATACCCTACACTCTACACCCTACACTCTATACCCTACTCCCTATACCCTACACTCTATACCCTACACTCAACACTCTACACTCTATACCCTACACTCTATACCCTACACTTTATACCCTACACTCTATACCCTACACTCTACACTCTATACCCTACACTCTACACTCGATACCCTACACTCTATACCCTACAATCTATACCATACACTCTATACCATACACTCTATACCATACACTCTATCCCCTACACTCTATACCATACACTCTACACTCTATACCCTACACTCTACACCCTACACTATATACCCTACACTCTACACTCTATACCCTACATTCTCTACCCTACACTCTATACCATACACTCTATACCATACACTCTATCCCCTACACTCTATACCATACACTTTACACTCTATACCCTACTTTCTATACCCTACACTCTACACTCTATACCCTACACTCTATACCCTACACTCTACACTCTATACCCTACACTCTACACTCTATACCCTACACTCTACACCCTACACTCTATACCATACACTCTATACCCAACACTCTACACTCTATACCCTACACTCTATACCCTACACTCTATACCCTACACCCTACGCTCTATACCCTACACTCTATACCCTACACTCTACACTCTATACCCTACACTCTATTCCATACACTCTATACCCTACACTCTATACCCTACACTCTACACTCTATACCCTACACTCTACACTTTACACTCTATACCCTACACTCTATACTCTATACCCTACACTCTATACCGTACATTCTACACTCTATACCCTACACTCTATACCCTACACTCTAATCCCTACACTCTACACTCAATACTCTACACTCTATACCCTACACTCTATACCCTACACTCTACACCCTACACTCTATACCCTACACTCTATACCCTACACTCTATACCCTACATTCTACACTCTATACCCTACACTCTATACCATACACTCTACACTCTATTCCCTACACTCTATACCATACACTCTATACCCTACACTCTATACCCTACACTATACACTCTATACCCTACACTCTACACTCTATACCATACACTCTATACCCTACACTCTATACCCTACACTCTACACTCTATACCCTACAATCTATACCCTACACTCTATACCCTACACTCTACACCCTACACTCTATACCCTACAATCTACACTCTATACCCTACACTCTATACCATACACTCTATACCCTACACTCTATACCATACACTCTACACCATACACTCTATACCCCACACTCTACACTCTATACCCTACACTCTATACCCTACACTATACACTCTATACCCTTCACTCTACACCATACACTCTATACCCTACACTCTATACTCTACGCTATACACTCTATACCTTACAATCTATACCTTACACTCTTTACAATACACTCTATACCCTACACTCTACACTCTATAACCTACACTCTATACCATACACTCTATATCCTACACTCTATACCCTACACTCTATACCCTACACTCTACACTCTATACCCTACACTCTATACCATACACTCTATACCCTACACTCTATGCCCTACACTCTAATCTCCATACCATACACTCTATACCCTACACTCTATAACATACATTCTACACCCTACACTCTATACCCTACACTCTATACCATACACTCTACACTCTATACCATACACTCTATACCCTACACTCTACACTCTATACCATACTCTCTATACCCTACACTTTTTACCCTACAATATACACTCTATACCCTACACTCTACACTCTATACCCTACAATCTATACCCTACACTCTATACCCTACACTCTAAACCCTACACTCTATACCCTACACTCTACACTCTATACCCTACACTCTATACCATACACTCTATACCCTACACTCTATACCCTACACTCTATACCCTACACTCTACACTCTATACCCTACACTCTATAACATACACTTTATACCGTACACTCAATACCTTACACTCTATACCCTACACTCTATACCCTACACTCTATACCCTACACTCTATAACCTACACTCTATACCCTACACTCTATACCCTACTCTCTACACTTTATACCCTACACTCTATACCCTACATTCTACACTCTATACCCTACACTCTATACCATACACTCTACACTCTATTCCCTACACTCTATACCATACACTCTATACCCTACACTCTATACCCTACACTATACACTCTATACCCTACACTCTACACTCTATACCATACACTCTATACCCTACACTCTATACCCTACACTCTACACTCTATACCCTACAATCTATACCCTACACTCTATACCCTACACTCTACACCCTACACTCTATACCCTACAATCTACACTCTATACCCTACACTCTATACCATACACTCTATACCCTACACTCTATACCATACACTCTACACCATACACTCTATACCCCACACTCTACACTCTATACCCTACACTCTATACCCTACACTATACACTCTATACCCTTCACTCTACACCATACACTCTATACCCTACACTCTATACTCTACGCTATACACTCTATACCTTACAATCTATACCTTACACTCTTTACAATACACTCTATACCCTACACTCTACACTCTATAACCTACACTCTATACCATACACTCTATATCCTACACTCTATACCCTACACTCTATACCCTACACTCTACACTCTATACCCTACACTCTATACCATACACTCTATACCCTACACTCTATGCCCTACACTCTAATCTCCATACCATACACTCTATACCCTACACTCTATAACATACATTCTACACCCTACACTCTATACCCTACACTCTATACCATACACTCTACACTCTATACCATACACTCTATACCCTACACTCTACACTCTATACCATACTCTCTATACCCTACACTTTTTACCCTACAATATACACTCTATACCCTACACTCTACACTCTATACCCTACAATCTATACCCTACACTCTATACCCTACACTCTAAACCCTACACTCTATACCCTACACTCTACACTCTATACCCTACACTCTATACCATACACTCTATACCCTACACTCTATACCCTACACTCTATACCCTACACTCTACACTCTATACCCTACACTCTATAACATACACTTTATACCGTACACTCAATACCTTACACTCTATACCCTACACTCTATACCCTACACTCTATACCCTACACTCTATAACCTACACTCTATACCCTACACTCTATACCCTACTCTCTACACTTTATACCCTACACTCTACACTCTATAACCTACAATCTACATCCTACAATCTACAATCTATACCCTACACTCTATAACCTACACTCTATACCCTACACTCTACACCCTACTCTCTACACTTTATACCCTACACTCTACACTCTATACCCTACACTCTATACCCTACACTCTATACTCTATACCCTACACTCTACACTCTATACCCAACTCTCTAAACACTACACTCTATACCCTACACTCTACACTCTATACCCTACACTCTATACCCTACACTCTACACTCTATACCCTACACTCTACACTCTAAACCCTACTCTCTAAACCCTACACTCTATACCCTACACTCTACACTCTATACCCTACACTCTATACCCTACACTCTACACTCTATCCCCTGCACTCTATACCATACACTCTAAACCCTACACTCTATACCCTACACTCTACACTCTATACCCTACACTCTATACCATACACTCTATACCCTACACTCTATACCCTACACTCTATACCCTACACTCTACACTCTATACCCTACACTCTATAACATACACTTTATAACGTACACTCAATACCTTACACTCTATACCCTACACTCTATACCCTACACTCTATACCCTACACTCTATAACCTACACTCTATACCCTACACTCTATACCCTACTCTCTACACTTTATACCCTACACTCTACACTCTATAACCTACAATCTACATCCTACAATCTACAATCTATACCCTACACTCTATAACCTACACTCTATACCCTACACTCTACACCCTACTCTCTACACTTTATACCCTACACTCTACACTCTATACCCTACACTCTATACCCTACACTCTATACTCTATACCCTACACTCTACACTCTATACCCAACTCTCTAAACACTACACTCTATACCCTACACTCTACACTCTATACCCTACACTCTATACCCTACACTCTACACTCTATACCCTACACTCTACACTCTAAACCCTACTCTCTAAACCCTACACTCTATACCCTACACTCTACACTCTATACCCTACACTCTATACCCTACACTCTACACTCTATCCCCTGCACTCTATACCATACACTCTACACTCTATACTCTACACTCTATACCCTACACTCTACACTCTATACCCTACACTCTATACCCTACACTCTACACTCGATACCCTACACTCTACACTCTATACCCTACACTCTATACCCTACAATCTATACCATACACTCTATACCATACACTCTATACCCTACACTCTACACTCTATACCCTACACTCTACACTCTACACCCTACACTCTATGCCCTACAATCTATACCATACACTCTATACCATACACTCTATACCCTACACTCTATACATCACACTCTACACTCTATCCCCTGCACTCTATAACACACACTCTACACTCTATACCCTACACTCTATATCCTACACTCTACACTCTATACCCTACACTCTATACCCTACACTCTACACTCTATACCCTACACTCTACACTCTATACTCTACACTCTATACCCTACAATCTATACCATACACTTTATACCATACACTCTACAACCTACACTCTATACCCTACACTCTACACTCTATACACTACACTCTGTACCCTACACTCTATACCCTACACTCTATACCATACACTCTGTACCCTACACTCTATACCTCACACTCTACACTATATCCCCTGCACTCTATACCATACACTCTACACTCTATACCCTACACTCTATACCCTACACTCTACACTCTATACCCTACACTCTATACCTTACACTCTACACTCTATACCCTACACTCTATACCCTACAATCTATACCATACACTCTATACCATACACTCTATACCCTACACTCAATACCCTACACTCTACACTCTATACCCTACACTCTATACCCTACACTCTATACCCTACACTCTACACTCTATACCCTACACTCTACACTCTATACCCTACTCTCTAAACCCTACACTCTATACCCTACACTCTACACTCTATACCCTACACTCTATACCCTACACTCTACACTCTATCCCCTGCACTCTATACCATACACTCTACAATCTATACTCTACACTCTATACCCTACACTCTACACTCTATACCCTACACTCTATACCCTACACTCTACACTCTATACTCTACACTCTACACTCTATACCCTACACTCTATACCCTACACTCTACACTCTATACCCTACACTCTACACTCTATACCCTACACTCTATACCCTACAATCTATACCATACACTCTATACCATACACTCTATACCCTACACTCTATACCTCACACTCTACACTCTATCCCCTGCACTCTATAACACACACTCTACACTCTATACCCTACACTCTATATCCTACACTCTACACTCTATACCCTACACTCTATACCCTACACTCTACACTCTATACCCTACACTCTACACTCTATACCCTACACTCTATACCCTACAATCTATACCATACACTCTATACCATACACTCTACAACCTACACTCTATACCCTACACTCTACACTCTATACGCTACACTCTGAACCATACACTCTATACCCTACACTCTATACCATACACTCTGTACCCTACACTCTATACCTCACACTCTACACTATATCCCCTGCACTCTATACCATACACTCTACACTCTATACCCTACACTCTATACCCTACACTCTACACTCTATACCCTACACTCTATACCCTACACTCTACACTCTATACCCTACACTCTACACTCTATACACTACACTCTATACCCTACAATCTATACCCTACACTCTATACCCTACACTCTATACCCTACACTCTACACTCTATACCCTACACTCTACACTCTATACCCTACACTCTATACCCTACAATCTATACCATACACGCTATACCATACACTCTATACCCTACACTCTATACCTCACACTCTACACTCTATCCCCTGCACTCTATACCATACAGTCTACACTCTATACCCTACACTCTATACCCTACACTCTACACTCTATACCCTACACTCTATACCCTACACTCTACACTCTATACCCTACACTCTACACTCTATACCCTACACTCTATACCCTACAATCTATACCATACAATCTATACCATGCACTCTATACCCTACACAATATACCCTACACTCTATACCCTACACTCTATACCATACTCTCTATACCCTACACTCTATATCATACACTCTATAGCCTACACTCTATTCCCTACACTCTATACCATACACTCTATACCCTACACTCTATACCCTACAATCTACACTCTATACCCTACAATCTATACACTACACTCTAAACCCTACACTCTACACTCTATACCCTACACTCTACACTCTATACCCTACACTCTATACTCTACACTCTACACTATATCCCCTGCACTCTATACCATACACTCTACACTCTATACCCTACACTATATACCCTACACTCTACACTCTATACCCTACACTCTATACCCTACACTCTACACTCTATACCCTACACTCTATACCCTACACTCTACACTCTATACCCTACACTCTACACTCTATACCCTACTCTCTAAACCCTACACTCTATACCCTACACTCTACACTCTATACCCTACACTCTATACCCTACACTCTACACTCTATACCCTACACTCTATACCCTACACTCTATACCCTACACTCCATACCCTACACGCTACACCCTACACTTTATAGCTTACACTCTATACCCTAAACTCTATACCATACACTCTATACCCTACACTCTATACCCTACACTCTATACCCTACACTCTACACCATACACTCTATGCACTACCCTCTATACCTTACACTCTATACCCTACACTCTACACAGTATACCCTACACTCTATACCCTACACTCTACACTCTATACCCTACACTCTATACCATACACTCTATACCCTACACTCTATACCCTACACTCTACACTCTATACCCTACAATCTATACCCTACACTCTATACCCTACACTCTAAACCCTACACTCTATACCCTCCACTATACACTCTATACCCTACACTCTATACCATACACTCTATACCCTAAACTCTATACCCTACACTCTATACCCTACACTCTACACTCTATACCCTACACTCTATAACATACACTTTATACCGTACACTCAATACCTTACACTCTATACCCTACACTCTATACCCTACACTCTATACCCTACACTCTATAACCTACACTCTATACCCTGCACTCTATACCCTACTCTCTACACTTTATACCCTACACTCTACACTCTATAACCTACAATCTACATCCTACAATCTACAATCTATACCCTACACTCTATAACCTACACTCTATACCCTACACTCTACACCCTACTCTCTACACTTTATACCCTACACTCAACACTCTATACCCTACACTCTATACCCTACACTCTATACTCTATACCCTACACTCTACACTCTATACCCAACTCTCTAAACACTACACTCTATACCCTACACTCTACACTCTATACCCAACTCTCTAAACACTACACTCTATACCCTACACTCTACACTCTATACCCTACACTCTATACCCTACACTCTACACTCTATACCCTACACTCTACACTCTAAACCCTACTCTCTAAACCCTACACTCTATACCCTACACTCTACACTCTATACCCTACACTCTATACCCTACACTCTACACTCTATCCCCTGCACTCTATACCATACACTCTACACTCTATACTCTACACTCTATACCCTACACTCTACACTCTATACCCTACACTCTATACCCTACACTCTACACTCGATACCCTACACTCTACACTCTATACCCTACAGTCTATACCCTACAATCTATACCATACACTCTATACCATACACTCTATACCCTACACTCTACACTCTATACCCTACACTCTACACTCTACACCCTACACTCTATGCCCTACAATCTATACCATACACTCTATACCATACACTCTATACCCTACACTCTATACCTCACACTCTACACTCTATCCCCTGCACTCTATAACACACACTCTACACTCTATACCCTACACTCTATATCCTACACTCTACACTCTATACCCTACACTCTATACCCTACACTCTACACTCTATACCCTACACTCTACACTCTATACCCTACACTCTATACCCTACAATCTATACCATACACTCTATACCATACACTCTACAACCTACACTCTATACCCTACACTCTACACTCTATACACTACACTCTGTACCCTACACTCTATACCCTACACTCTATACCATACACTCTGTACCCTACACTCTATAACTCACACTCTACACTATATCCCCTGCACTCTATACCATACACTCTACACTCTATACCCTACACTCTATACCCTACACTCTACACTCTATACCCTACACTCTATACCCTACACTCTACACTCTATACCCTACACTCTATACCCTACATCCTATACCATACACTCTATACCATACACTCTATACCCTACACTCTATACCCTACACTCTACACTCTATACCCTACACTCTATACCCTACACTCTATACCCTACACTCTACACTCTATACTCTACACTCTACACTCTATACCCTACTCTCTAAACCCTACACTCTATACCCTACACTCTACACTCTATACCCTACACTCTATACCCTACACTCTACACTCTATCCCCTGCACTCTATACCATAGACTCTACACTCTATACTCTACACTCTATACCCTACACTCTACACTCTATACCCTACACTCTATACCCTACACTCTACACTCTATACTCTACACTCTACACTCTATACCCTACACTCTATACCCTACAATCTATACCATACACTCTATACCATACACTCTATACCCTACACTCTACACTCTATACCCTACACTCTATACCCTACAATCTATACCATACACTCTATACCATACACTCTATACCCTACACTCTATACCTCACACTCTACACTCTATCCCCTGCACTCTATAACACACACTCTACACTCTATACCCTACACTCTATATCCTACACTCTACACTCTATACCCTACACTCTATACCCTACACTCTACACTCTATACCCTACACTCTACACTCTATACCCTACACTCTATACCCTACAATCTATACCATACACTCTATACCATACACTCTACAACCTACACTCTATACCCTACACTCTACACTCTATACGCTACACTCTGTACCATACACTCTATACCCTACACTCTATACCATACACTCTGTACCCTACACTCTATACCTCACACTCTACACTATATCCCCTGCACTCTATACCATACACTCTACACTCTATACCCTACACTCTATACCCTACACTCTACACTCTATACCCTACACTCTATACCCTACACTCTACACTCTATACCCTACACTCTACACTCTATACCCTACACTCTATACCCTACAATCTATACCCTACACTCTATACCCTACACTCTATACCCTACACTCTACACTCTATACCCTACACTCTACACTCTATACCCTACACTCTATACCCTACAATCTATACCATACACGCTATACCATACACTCTATACCCTACACTCTATACCTCACACTCTACACTCTATCCCCTGCACTCTATACCATACAGTCTACACTCTATACCCTACACTCTATACCCTACACTCTACACTCTATACCCTACACTCTATACCCTACACTCTACACTCTATACCCTACACTCTACACTCTATACCCTACACTCTATACCCTACAATCTATACCATACACTCTATACCATACACTCTATACCCTACACTCTATACCCTACACTCTATACCATACTCTCTATACCCTACACTCTATATCATACACTCTATAGCCTACACTCTATTCCCTACACTCTATACCATACACTCTATACCCTACACTCTATACCCTACACTATACACTCTATACCCTACTCTCTACACTCTATACCATACACTCTATACCCTACACTGTATACCCTACAATCTACACTCTATACCCTACAATCTATACACTACACTCTAAACCCTACACTCTACACTCTATACCCTACACTCTATACCCTACACTCTACACTCTATACCCTACACTCTATACCCTACACTCTATACTCTATACCCTACACTCTACACTCTATACCCAACTCTCTAAACCCTACACTCTATACCCTACACTCTACACTCTATACCCTACACTCTATACCCTACACTCTACACTCTATACCCTACACTCTACACTCTATACCCTACTCTCTAAACCCTACACTCTATACCCTACACTCTACACTCTATACCCTACACTCTATACCCTACACTCTACACTCTATACCCTACACTCTATACCCTACACTCTATACCCTACACTCCATACCCTGCACGCTACACCCTACACTTTATAGCTTACACTCTATACCCTACACTCTATACCCTAAACTCTATACCATACACTCTATACCCTACACTCTATACCCTACACTCTATACCCTACACTCTACACCATACACTCTATGCACTACCCTCTATACCTTACACTCTATACCCTACACTCTACACAGTATACCCTACACTCTATACCCTACACTCTACACTCTATACCCTACACTCTGTACCATACACTCTATACCCTACACTCTATACCCTACACTCTACACTCTATACCCTACACTCTATACCCTACACTCTATACCCTACACTCTACACTTTATACCCTACACTCTATACCCTACACTCTATACCCTACACTCTATACCCTACACTCTACACTCTATACCCTACACTCTATACCCTACACTCTATACCCTACACTCTATACCCTACACTCTACACTTTATACCCTACACTCTATACCCTACACTCTATACCATACACTCTATACCCTACACTCTATACCCTACACTCTATACCCTACACTCTACACTCTATACCCTACACTCTATACCCTACACTCTACACTTTATACCCTACACTCTATACCCTACACTCTATACCCTCCACTCTATACCCTACACTCTACACTCTACACCCTACACTCTACACTTTATACCCTACACTCTATACCCTACACTCTATACCCTTCACTCTATACCCTACACGCTATACCCTACACTCTATACCCTACACTCTATACCCTACACTCTATACCCTACACTCTACACCCTACACTCTATACTCTACACCCTATACCCTACACTCTATACCCTACACTCAACACTCTACACTCTATACCCTACACTCTATACCCTACACTCTATACCCTACACTCTATACCCTACACTCTACACTCTATACCCTACACTCTACACTCGATACCCTACACTCTATACCCTACAAACTATACCATACACTCTATACCATACACTCTATACCATACACTCTATCCCCTACACTCTATACCATACACTCTACACTCTATACCCTACACTCTACACCCTACACTATATACCCTACACTCTACACTCTATACCCTACATTCTCTACCCTACACTCTATACCATACACTCTATACCATACACTCTATCCCCTACACTCTATACCATACACTTTACACTCTATACCCTACTTTCTATACCCTACACTCTACACTCTACACCCTACACTCTATACCCTACACTCTACACTCTATACCCTACACTCTACACTCTATACCCTACACTCTACACTCTATACCATACACTCTATACCCTACACTCTACACTCTACACCCTACACTCTATACCCTACACTCTACACTCTATACCCTACACTCTACACTCTATACCCTACACTCTACACTCTATACCATACACTCTATACCATACACTCTACAACCTACACTCTATACCCTACACTCTACACTCTATACACTACACTCTGTACCCTACACTCTATACCCTACACTCTATACCATACACTCTGTACCCTACACTCTATAACTCACACTCTACACTATATCCCCTGCACTCTATACCATACACTCTACACTATATACCCTACACTCTATACCCTACACTCTACACTCTATACCCTACACTCTATACCCTACACTCTACACTCTATACCCTACACTCTATACCCTACAATCTATACCATACACTCTATACCATACACTCTATACCCTACACTCTATACCCTACACTCTACACTCTATACCCTACACTCTATACCCTACACTCTATACCCTACACTCTACACTCTATACCCTACACTCTACACTCTATACCCTACTCTCTAAACCCTACACTCTATACCCTACACTCTACACTCTATACCCTACACTCTATACCCTACACTCTACACTCTATCCCCTGCACTCTATACCATACACTCTACACTCTATACTCTACACTCTATACCCTACACTCTACACTCTATACCCTACACTCTATACCCTACACTCTACACTCTATACTCTACACTCTACACTCTATACCCTACACTCTATACCCTACAATCTATACCATACACTCTATACCATACACTCTATACCCTACACTCTACACTCTATACCCTATACTCTACACTCTATACCCTACACTCTATACCCTACAATCTATACCATACACTCTATACCATACACTCTATACCCTACACTCTATACCTCACACTCTACACTCTATCCCCTGCACTCTATAACACACACTCTACACTCTATACCCTACACTCTATATCCTACACTCTACACTCTATACCCTACACTCTATACCCTACACTCTACACTCTATACCCTACACTCTACACTCTATACCCTACACTCTATACCCTACAATCTATACCATACACTCTACAACCTACACTCTATACCCTACACTCTACACTCTATACGCTACACTCTGTACCATACACTCTATACCCTACACTCTATACCATACACTCTGTACCCTACACTCTATACCTCACACTCTACACTATATCCCCTGCACTCTATACCATACACTCTACACTCTATACCCTACACTCTATACCCTACACTCTACACTCTATACCCTACACTCTATACCCTACACTCTACACTCTATACCCTACACTCTACACTCTATACCCTACACTCTATACCCTACAATCTATACCCTACACTCTATACCCTACACTCTATACCCTACACTCTACACTCTATACCCTACACTCTACACTCTATACCCTACACTCTACACTCTATACCCTACACTCTATACCCTACAATCTATACCATACACGCTATACCATACACTCTATACCCTACACTCTATACCTCACACTCTACACTCTATCCCCTGCACTCTATACCATACAGTCTACACTCTATACCCTACACTCTATACCCTACACTCTACACTCTATACCCTACACTCTATACCCTACACTCTACACTCTATACCCTACACTCTACACTCTATACCCTACACTCTATACCCTACAATCTATACCATACACTCTATACCATACACTCTATACCCTACACTCTATACCCTACACTCTATACCATACTCTCTATACCCTACACTCTATATCATACACTCTATAGCCTACACTCTATTCCCTACACTCTATACCATACACTCTATACCCTACACTCTATACCCTACACTATACACTCTATACCCTACTCTCTACACTCTATACCATACACTCTATACCCTACACTCTATACCCTACAATCTACACTCTATACCCTACAATCTATACACTACACTCTAAACCCTACACTCTACACTCTATAACCTACACTCTATACCCTACACTCTACACTCTATACCCTACACTCTATACCCTACACTCTATACTCTATACCCTACACTCTACACTCTATACCCAACTCTCTAAACCCTACACTCTATACCCTACACTCTACACTCTATACCCTACACTCTATACCCTACACTCTACACTCTATACCCTACACTCTACACTCTATACCCTACTCTCTAAACCCTACACTCTATACCCTACACTCTACACTCTATACCCTACACTCTATACCCTACACTCTACACTCTATACCCTACACTCTATACCCTACACTCTATACCCTACACTCCATACCCTGCACGCTACACCCTACACTTTATAGCTTACACTCTATACCCTACACTCTATACCCTAAACTCTATACCATACACTCTATACCCTACACTCTATACCCTACACTCTATACCCTACACTCTATACCCTACACTCTACACTTTATACCATACACTCTATACCCTACACTCTATACCCTACACTCTATACCCTACACTATACACTCTATACCCTACACTCTACACTCTATACCATACACTCTATACCCTACACTCTATACCCTACACTCTACACTCTATACCCTACAATCTATACCCTACACTCTATACCCTACACTCTATACCCTACACTCTATACCCTACACTCTACACTCTATACCCTACACTCTATACCATACACTCTATACCCTACACTCTATACCATACACTCTACACCATACACTCTATACCATACACTCTATACCCCACACTCTACACTCTATACCCTACACTCTATACCCTACACTCTATACTATACACTCTATACCCTACACTCTATACCCTACACTATACACTCTATACCCTACACTCTACACCATACACTCTATACCCTACACTCTATACTCTACGCTATACACTCTATACCCTACAATCTATACCTTACACTCTATACCCTACACTGTATACCCTACACTCTATACCCTACACTCTACACTCTATAACCTACACTCTATACCATACACTCTATATCCTACACTCTATACCCTACACTCTATACCCTACACTCTATACCATACACTCTATACCCTACACTCTATACCCTACACTCTATACCCTACACTCTACACTCTATACCCTACACTCTATACCATACACTCTATACCCTACACTCTATACCCTACACTCTACACCCTACACTCTATACCATACACTCTATACCCTACACTCTACACTCTATACCCTACACACTATACCCTACACTCTATACCCTACACCCTACGCTCTATACCCAACACTCTATACCCTACACTCTACACTCTATACCCTACACTCTATTCCATACACTCTATACCCTACACTCTATACCCTACACTCTATACCCTACACTCTACACCCTACACTTTATAGCTTACATTTTATACCCTACACTCTATACCCTACACTCTACACTCTATACCCTACACTCTATACCCTACAGTCTATACCCAACACTCTATACCCTACACTCTATACCCTACACTCTACACCCTACACTTTATAGCTTACACTCTATACCCTACACTCTATACCCTAAACTCTGTACCATACACTCTATACCCTACACTCTATACCCTACACTCTATACCCTACACTCTACAACATACACTCTATACCCTACCCTCTATACCTTACACTCTATACCCTACACTCTACACAGTATACCCTACACTCTATACCCTACACTCTACACTCTATACCCTACACTCTATACCATACACTCTATACCCTACACTCTATACCCTACACTCTACACTCTATACCCTACACTCTATACCCTACACTCTATACCCTACACAATACACTTTATACCCTACACTCTATACCTTACACTCTATACCCTACACTCTATACCCTACACTCTATACCCTACAATCTACACTCTATACCCTACACTCTATACCCTACACTCTATACCCTACACTCTAAACCCTACACTCTACACTTTATACCATACACTCTATACCCTACACTCTATACCCTACACTCTATACCCTACACTCTATACCCTACACTCTATACCCTACACTCTACACTCTATACCCTACACTCTATACCCTACACTCTATACCCTACACTCTACACTTTATACCCTACACTCTATACCCTACACTCTATACCCTCCACTCTATACCCTACACTCTACACTCTACACCCTACACTCTACACTTTACACTCTATACCCTACACTCCACACTTTATACCCTACACTCTATACCCTACACTCTATACCCTACACTCTATACCCTACACGCTATACCCTACACTCTATACCCTACACTCTATACCCTACACTCTATACCCTACACTCTACACTCTACACTCTATACCCTACACTCTATACCCTACACTCTACACCCTACACTATATACCCTACACTCTACACTCTATACCCTACACTCTCTACCCTACACTCTATACCATACACTCTATACCATACACTCTGTCCCCTACACTCTATACCATACACTTTACACTCTATACCCTACTTTCTATACCCTACACTCTACACTCTATACCCTACACTCTATACCCTACACTCTACACTCTATACCCTACACTCTACAGTCTATACCCTACACTCTACACCCTACACTCTATACCATACACTCTATACCCTACACTCTACACTCTATACCCTACACTCTATACCCTACACTCTATACCCTACACTCTTTACCCTACACTCTACACCCTACACTCTATACCCTACACCCTATACCCTACACTCTATACCCTACACTCAACACCCTACACTCTATACCCTACACTCTATACCCTACACTCTATACCCTACACTCTACACTCTATACCCTACACTCTACACTCGATACCCTACACTCTATACCCTACAATCTATATCATACACTCTATACCATACACTCTATACCATACACTCTATCCCCTACACTCTATACCATACACTCTACACTTAATACCCTACACTATACACCCTACACTCTATACCCTACATTCTCTACCTTACACTCTATACCATACACTCTATACCATACACTCTATCCCCTACACTCTATACCATACACTTTACGCTCTATACCCTACTTTCTATACCCTACACTCTACACTCTATACCCTACACTCTATACCCTACACTCTACACTCTATACCCTACACTCTACACTCTATACCCTACACTCTACACCCTACACTCTATACCATACACTCTATACCCTACAATCTACACTCTATACCCTACACTCTATACCCTACACTCTATACCCTACACTCTACACTCTATACCCTACACTCTATTCCATACACTCTATACCCTACACTCTATACCCTACACTCTACACTCTATACCCTACACTCTACACTTTACACTCTATACCCTACACTCTATACTCTATACCCTACACTCTATACCGTACATTCTACACTCTATACCCTACACTCTATACCCTACATTCTAATCCCTACACTCTACACTCTATACCCTACACTCTATACCCTACACTCTATACCCTACACTCTACACCCTACACTCTATACCCTACACTCTATACCATACACTCTATACCCTACACTCTACACTCTATACCCTACACTCTATACCATACACTCTATACCATACACTATATGCCCTACACTCTAATCTCCATACCATACACTCTGTACCCTAAACTCTATAACATACATTCTACACCCTACACTCTATACCATACACTCTATACCCTACACTCTATACCATACACTCTATACCCTACGCGCTACACTCTATACCCTAAACTCTACACCCTACACTCTATACCCTACACTCTATACCCTACACTCTATACCCTACACTCTATACCCTACACTCTACACTCTATACCCTACACTCTATACCGTACACTCTATACCATACACTCTATACCATACACTCTATATCATACCCTCTATACCCTACACTCTATACCCTACACTCTACACTCTATACCCTACACTCTACACTCTATACCCTACACTCTATACATTACAATCTATACCATACACTCTATACCATACACTCTATACCCTACACTCTATACCTCACACTCTACACTCTATCCCCTGCACTCTATACCATACACCCTACACTCTGTACCCTACACTCTAAACTCTATACTCTACACTCTATACCCTACACTCTATACCCTACACCCTACGCTCTATACCCTACACTCTATACCCTACACTCAACACTCTATACCCTACACTCTATTCCATACACTCTATACCCTACACTCTATACCCTACACTCTACACTCTATACCATACACTCTACACTTTACACTCTATACCCTACACTCTACACTTTATACCCTACACTCTATACCCTACACGCTATACCCTACACTCTATACCCTACACTCTATACCCTACACTCTATACCCTACACTCTACACCCTACACTCTATACCCTACACCCTATACCCTACACTCTATACCCTACACTCTACACCCTACACTCTATACCCTACACTCTATACCCTACACTCTATACCCTACACTCTACATTCTATACCCTACACTCTACACTCTATACCCTACACTCTATACCCTACAATCTATACCATACACTCTATACCAAACACTCTATACCATACACTCTATCCCCTACAGTCTATACCATACACTCTACACTCTATACCCTACACTCTATACCCTACACTCTACACCCTACACTATATACCCTACACTCTACACTCTATACCCTACACTCTCTACCCTACACTCTATACCATACACTCTATACCATACACTCTGTCCCCTACACTCTATACCATACACTTTACACTCTATACCCTACTTTATGTACCCTACACTCTACACTCTATACCCTACACTCTATACCCTACACTCTACACTCTATACCCTACACTCTACACTCTATACCCTACACTCTACACCCTACACTCTATACCATACACTCTATACCCTACACTCTACACTCTATACCCTACACTCTATACCCTACACTCTATACCCTACACCCTACACTCTATACCCTACACTCTATACCCTACACTCTACACTCTATACCCTACACTCTATTCCATACACTCTATACCCTACACTCTATACCCTACACTCTACACTCTATACCCTACACTCTACACTTTACACTCTATACCCTACACTCTATACTCTATACCCTACACTCTATACCGTACATTCTACACTCTATACCCTACACTCTATACCCTACACTCTAATCCCTACACTCTACACTCTATACCCTACACTCTATACCCTACACTCTATACCCTACACTCTACACCCTACACTCTATACCCTACACTCTATACCCTACACTCTATACCCTACACTCTACACTCTATACCCTACACTCTATACCATACACTCTACACTCTATTCCCTACACTCTATACCATACACTCTATACCCTACACTCTATACCCTACACTATACACTCTATACCCTACACTCTACACTCTATACCATACACTCTATACCCTACACTCTATACCCTACACTCTACACTCTATACCCTACAATCTATACCCTACACTCTATACCCTACACTCTATACCCTACACTCTATACCCTACACTCTACACTCTATACCCTACACTCTATACCATACACTCTATACCCTACACTCTATACCATACACTCTACACCATACACTCTATACCATACACTCTATACCCCACACTCTACACTCTATACCCTACACTCTATACCCTACACTCTATACTATACACTCTATACCCTACACTCTATACCCTACACTATACACTCTATACCCTACACTCTACACCATACACTCTATACCCTACACTCTATACTCTATGCTATACACTCTATACCCTACAATCTATACCTTACACTCTATATCCTACACTCTATACCCTACACTCTATACCCTACACTCTACACTCTATACCCTACACTCTATACCATACACTCTATACCCTACACTCTATACCCTACACTCTATACCCTACACTCTACACTCTATACCCTACACTCTATACCATACACTCTATACCCTACACTCTATACCCTACACTCTACACTCTAAACTGTATACCATACACTCTATACCCTACACTCTACACCCTACACTCTATACCATACACTCTATACCCTACACTCTACACTCTATACCCTACACACTATACCCTACACTCTATACCCTAAACCCTACGCTCTATACCCTACACTCTATACCCTACACTCTACACTCTATACCCTACACTCTATTCCATACACTCTATACCCTACACTCTATACCCTACACTCTATACCCTACACTCTACACCCTACACTTTATAGCTTACATTTTATACCCTACACTCTATACCCTACACTCTACACTCTATACCCTACACTCTATACCCTACACTCTATACCCAACACTCTATACCCTACACTCTATACCCTACACTCTACACCCTACACTTTATAGCTTACACTCTATACCCTACACTCTATACCCTAAACTCTATACCATACACTCTATACCCTAAACTCTATACCATACACTGTATACCCAACACTCTATACCCTACACTCTATACCCTACACTCTACACCCTACACTTTATAGCTTACACTCTATACCCTACACTCTATTCCATACACTCTATACCCTACACTCTATACCCTACACTCTACACTCTATACCCTACACCCTACACTTTATAGCTTACACTCTATACCCTACACTCTATACCCTAAACTCTATACCATACACTCTATACCCTACACTCTATACCCTACACTCTATACCCTACACTCTACAACATACACTCTATACCCTACCCTCTATACCTTACACTCTATACCCTACACTCTACACAGTATACCCTACACTCTATACCCTACACTCTACACTCTATACCCTACACTCTATACCATACACTCTATACCCTACAATCTATACCCTACACTCTACACTCTATACCCTACACTCTATACCCTACACTCTATACCCTACACTCTACACTTTATACCCTACACTCTATACCCTACACTCTATACCCTACACTCTATACCCTACACTCTACACTCTATACCCTACACTCTATACCCTACACTCTATACCCTACACTCTATACCCTACACTCTACACTTTATACCATACACTCTATACCCTACACTCTATACCCTACACTCTATACCCTACACTATACACTCTATACCCTACACTCTACACTCTATACCATACACTCTATACCCTACACTCTATACCCTACACTCTACACTCTATACCCTACAATCTATACCCTACACTCTATACCCTACACTCTATACCCTACACTCTATACCCTACACTCTACACTCTATACCCTACACTCTATACCATACACTCTATACCCTACACTCTATACCATACACTCTACACCATACACTCTATACCATACACTCTATACCCCACACTCTACACTCTATACCCTACACTCTATACCCTACACTCTATACTATACACTCTATACCCTACACTCTATACCCTACACTATACACTCTATACCCTACACTCTACACCATACACTCTATACCCTACACTCTATACTCTACGCTATACACTCTATACCCTACAATCTATACCTTACACTCTATACCCTACACTGTATACCCTACACTCTATACCCTACACTCTACACTCTATAACCTACACTCTATACCATACACTCTATATCCTACACTCTATACCCTACACTCTATACCCTACACTCTATACCATACACTCTATACCCTACACTCTATACCCTACACTCTATACCCTACACTCTACACTCTATACCCTACACTCTATACCATACACTCTATACCCTACACTCTATACCCTACACTCTACACCCTACACTCTATACCATACACTCTATACCCTACACTCTACACTCTATACCCTACACACTATACCCTACACTCTATACCCTACACCCTACGCTCTATACCCTACACTCTATACCCTACACTCTACACTCTATACCCTACACTCTATTCCATACACTCTATACCCTACACTCTATACCCTACACTCTACACCCTACACTTTATAGCTTACATTTTATACCCTACACTCTATACCCTACACTCTACACTCTATACCCTACACTCTATACCCTACAGTCTATACCCAACACTCTATACCCTACACTCTATACCCTACACTCTACACCCTACACTTTATAGCTTACACTCTATACCCTACACTCTATACCCTAAACTCTGTACCATACACTCTATACCCTACACTCTATACCCTACACTCTATACCCTACACTCTACAACATACACTCTATACCCTACCCTCTATACCTTACACTCTATACCCTACACTCTACACAGTATACCCTACACTCTATACCCTACACTCTACACTCTATACCCTACACTCTATACCATACACTCTATACCCTACACTCTATACCCTACACTCTACACTCTATACCCTACACTCTATACCCTACACTCTATACCCTACACAATACACTTTATACCCTACACTCTATACCTTACACTCTATACCCTACACTCTATACCCTACACTCTATACCCTACAATCTACACTCTATACCCTACACTCTATACCCTACACTCTATACCCTACACTCTAAACCCTACACTCTACACTTTATACCATACACTCTATACCCTACACTCTATACCCTACACTCTATACCCTACACTCTATACCCTACACTCTATACCCTACACTCTACACTCTATACCCTACACTCTATACCCTACACTCTATACCCTACACTCTACACTTTATACCCTACACTCTATACCCTACACTCTATACCCTCCACTCTATACCCTACACTCTACACTCTACACCCTACACTCTACACTTTACACTCTATACCCTACACTCCACACTTTATACCCTACACTCTATACCCTACACTCTATACCCTACACTCTATACCCTACACGCTATACCCTACACTCTATACCCTACACTCTATACCCTACACTCTATACCCTACACTCTACACTCTACACTCTATACCCTACACTCTATACCCTACACTCTACACCCTACACTATATACCCTACACTCTACACTCTATACCCTACACTCTCTACCCTACACTCTATACCATACACTCTATACCATACACTCTGTCCCCTACACTCTATACCATACACTTTACACTCTATACCCTACTTTCTATACCCTACACTCTACACTCTATACCCTACACTCTATACCCTACACTCTACACTCTATACCCTACACTCTACAGTCTATACCCTACACTCTACACCCTACACTCTATACCATACACTCTATACCCTACACTCTACACTCTATACCCTACACTCTATACCCTACACTCTATACCCTACACCCTACACTCTATACCCTACACTCTATACCCTACACTCTACACTCTATACCCTACACTCTATTCCATACACTCTATACTCTACACTCTATACCCTACACTCTACACTCTATACCCTACACTCTACACTTTACACTCTATACCCTACACTCTATACTCTATACCCTACACTCTATACCGTACATTCTACACTCTATACACTACACTCTATACCCTACACTCTATACCCTACACGCTATACCCTACACTCTATACCCTACACTCTATACCCTACACTCTATACCCTACACTCTACACTCTACACTCTATACCCTACACTCTATACCCTACACTCTACACCCTACACTATATACCCTACACTCTACACTCTATACCCTACACTCTCTACCCTACACTCTATACCATACACTCTATACCATACACTCTGTCCCCTACACTCTATACCATACACTTTACACTCTATACCCTACTTTCTATACCCTACACTCTACACTCTATACCCTACACTCTATACCCTACACTCTACACTCTATACCCTACACTCTACACTCTATACCCTACACTCTACACCCTACACTCTATACCATACACTCTATACCCTACACTTTACACTCTATACCCTACACTCTATACCCTACACTCTATACCCTACACCCTACACTCTATACCCTACACTCTATACCCTACACTCTACACCCTACACTCTATTCCATACACTCTATACCCTACACTCTATACCCTACACTCTACACTCTATACCCTACACTCTACACTTTACACTCTATACCCTACACTCTATACTCTATACCCTACACTCTATACCGTACATTCTACACTCTATACCCTACACTCTAATCCCTACACTCTACACTCTATACCCTACACTCTATACCCTATACTCTATACCCTACACTCTACACCCTACACTCTATACCCTACACTCTATACCCTACACTCTATACCCTACACTCTATACCCTACACTCTATACCATACACTCTACACTCTATTCCCTACACTCTATACCATGCACTCTATACCCTACACTCTATACCCTACACTATACACTCTATACCATACACTCTACACTCTATACCATACACTTTATACCCTACACTCTATACCCTACACTCTACACTCTATACCCTACAATCTATACCCTACACTCTATACCCTACACTCTATACCCTACACTCTACACTCTATACCCTACACTCTATACCATACACTGTATACCCTACACTCTATACCATACACTCTACACCATACACTCTATACCATACACTCTATACCCCACACTCTACACTCTATACCCTACACTCTATACCCTACACTCTATACTATACACTCTATACCCTACACTCTATACCCTACACTATACACTCTATACCCTACACTCTACACCATACAGTCTATACCCTACACTCTATACTCTACGCTATACACTCTATACCCTACAATCTATACCTTACACTCTATACCCTACACTCTATACCCTGCACTCTATACCCTACACTCTACACTCTATAACCTACACTCTATACCATACACTCTATATCCTACACTCTATACCCTACACTCTATACCCTACACTCTACACTCTATACCATACACTCTATACCCTACACTCTATACCCTACACTCTATACCCTACACTCTACACTCTATACCCTACACTCTATACCATACACTCTATACCCTACACTCTATACCCTACACTCTACACTCTAAACTGTATACCATACACTCTATACCCTACACTCTACACCCTACACTCTATACCATACACTCTATACCCTACACTCTACACTCTATACCCTACACACTATACCCTACACTCTATACCCTACACCCTACGCTCTATACCCTACACTCTATACCCTACACTCTACACTCTATACCCTACACTCTATTCCATACACTCTATACCCTACACTCTATACCCTACACTCTACACCCTACACTTTATAGCTTACATTTTATACCCTACACTCTACACCCTACACTCTACACTCTATACCCTACACTCTATACCCTACACTCTATACCCAACACTCTATACCCTACACTCTATACCCTACACTCTACACCCTACACTTTATAGCTTACACTCTATACCCTACACTCTATACCCTAAACTCTATACCCTACACTCTATACCCTACATTCTACACCCTACACTCTATACCCTACACTCTATACCCTACACTCTATACCCTACACTCTACACTCTATACCCTACACTCTATACCATACACTCTACACTCTATTCCCTACACTCTATACCATACACTCTATACCCTACACTCTATACCCTACACTATACACTCTATACCCTACACTCTACACTCTATACCATACACTCTATACCCTACACTCTATACCCTACACTCTACACTCTATACCCTACAATCTATACCCCACACTCTATACCCTACACTCTATACCCTACACTCTATACCCTACACTCTACACTCTATACCCTACACTCTATACCATACACTCTATACCCTACACTCTATACCATACACTCTACACCATACACTCTATACCATACACTCTATACCCCACACTCTACACTCTATACCCTACACTCTATACCCTACACTCTATACTATACACTCTATACCCTACGCGCTACACTCTATACCCTAAACTCTACACCCTACACTCTATACCCTACACTCTATACCCTACACTCTATACCCTACACTCTATACCCTACACTCTACACTCTATACCCTACACTCTATACCGTACACTCTATACCATACACTCTATACCATACACTCTATATCATACCCTCTATACCCTACACTCTATACCCTACACTCTACACTCTATACCCTACACTCTACACTCTATACCCTACACTCTATACATTACAATCTATACCATACACTCTATACCATACACTCTATACCCTACACTCTATACCTCACACTCTACACTCTATCCCCTGCACTCTATACCATACACCCTACACTCTAAACTCTATACCCTACACTCTATACCCTACACTCTATACCCTACACCCTACGCTCTATACCCTACACTCTATACCCTACACTCAACACTCTATACCCTACACTCTATTCCATACACTCTATACCCTACACTCTATACCCTACACTCTACACTCTATACCATACACTCTACACTTTACACTCTATACCCTACACTCTACACTTTATACCCTACACTCTATACCCTACACGCTATACCCTACACTCTATACCCTACACTCTATACCCTACACTCTATACCCTACACTCTACACCCTACACTCTATACCCTACACCCTATACCCTACACTCTATACCCTACACTCTACACCCTACACTCTATACCCTACACTCTATACCCTACACTCTATACCCTACACTCTACATTCTATACCCTACACTCTACACTCTATACCCTACACTCTATACCCTACAATCTATACCATACACTCTATACCAAACACTCTATACCATACACTCTATCCCCTACAGTCTATACCATACACTCTACACTCTATACCCTACACTCTATACCCTACACTCTACACCCTACACTATATACCCTACACTCTACACTCTATACCCTACACTCTCTACCCTACACTCTATACCATACACTCTATACCATACACTCTGTCCCCTACACTCTATACCATACACTTTACACTCTATACCCTACTTTATGTACCCTACACTCTACACTCTATACCCTACACTCTATACCCTACACTCTACACTCTATACCCTACACTCTACACTCTATACCCTACACTCTACACCCTACACTCTATACCATACACTCTATACCCTACACTCTACACTCTATACCCTACACTCTATACCCTACACTCTATACCCTACACCCTACACTCTATACCCTACACTCTATACCCTACACTCTACACTCTATACCCTACACTCTATTCCATACACTCTATACCCTACACTCTACACCCTACACTCTACACTCTATACCCTACACTCTACACTTTACACTCTATACCCTACACTCTATACTCTATACCCTACACTCTATACCGTACATTCTACACTCTATACCCTACACTCTATACCCTACACTCTAATCCCTACACTCTACACTCTATACCCTACACTCTATACCCTACACTCTATACCCTACACTCTACACCCTACACTCTATACCCTACACTCTATACCCTACACTCTATACCCTACACTCTACACTCTATACCCTACACTCTATACCATACACTCTACACTCTATTCCCTACACTCTATACCATACACTCTATACCCTACACTCTATACCCTACACTATACACTCTATACCCTACACTCTACACTCTATACCATACACTCTATACCCTACACTCTATACCCTACACTCTACACTCTATACCCTACAATCTATACCCTACACTCTATACCCTACACTCTATACCCTACACTCTATACCCTACACTCTACACTCTATACCCTACACTCTATACCATACACTCTATACCCTACACTCTATACCATACACTCTACACCATACACTCTATACCATACACTCTATACCCCACACTCTACACTCTATACCCTACACTCTATACCCTACACTCTATACTATACACTCTATACCCTACACTCTATACCCTACACTATACACTCTATACCCTACACTCTACACCATACACTCTATACCCTACACTCTATACTCTATGCTATACACTCTATACCCTACAATCTATACCTTACACTCTATATCCTACACTCTATACCCTACACTCTATACCCTACACTCTACACTCTATACCCTACACTCTATACCATACACTCTATACCCTACACTCTATACCCTACACTCTATACCCTACACTCTACACTCTATACCCTACACTCTATACCATACACTCTATACCCTACACTCTATACCCTACACTCTACACTCTAAACTGTATACCATACACTCTATACCCTACACTCTACACCCTACACTCTATACCATACACTCTATACCCTACACTCTACACTCTATACCCTACACACTATACCCTACACTCTATACCCTAAACCCTACGCTCTATACCCTACACTCTATACCCTACACTCTACACTCTATACCCTACACTCTATTCCATACACTCTATACCCTACACTCTATACCCTACACTCTATACCCTACACTCTACACCCTACACTTTATAGCTTACATTTTATACCCTACACTCTATACCCTACACTCTACACTCTATACCCTACACTCTATACCCTACACTCTATACCCAACACTCTATACCCTACACTCTATACCCTACACTCTACACCCTACACTTTATAGCTTACACTCTATACCCTACACTCTATACCCTAAACTCTATACCATACACTCTATACCCTAAACTCTATACCATACACTCTATACCCAACACTCTATACCCTACACTCTATACCCTACACTCTACACCCTACACTTTATAGCTTACACTCTATACCCTACACTCTATTCCATACACTCTATACCCTACACTCTATACCCTACACTCTACACTCTATACCCTACACCCTACACTTTATAGCTTACACTCTATACCCTACACTCTATACCCTAAACTCTATACCATACACTCTATACCCTACACTCTATACCCTACACTCTATACCCTACACTCTACAACATACACTCTATACCCTACCCTCTATACCTTACACTCTATACCCTACACTCTACACAGTATACCCTACACTCTATACCCTACACTCTACACTCTATACCCTACACTCTATACCATACACTCTATACCCTACAATCTATACCCTACACTCTACACTCTATACCCTACACTCTATACCCTACACTCTATACCCTACACTCTACACTTTATACCCTACACTCTATACCCTACACTCTATACCCTACACTCTATACCCTACACTCTATACCCTACACTCTACACTCTATACCCTACACTCTATACCCTACACTCTATACCCTACACTCTATACCCTACACTCTACACTTTATACCATACACTCTATACCCTACACTCTATACCCTACACTCTATACCCTACACTATACACTCTATACCCTACACTCTACACTCTATACCATACACTCTATACCCTACACTCTATACCCTACACTCTACACTCTATACCCTACAATCTATACCCTACACTCTATACCCTACACTCTATACCCTACACTCTATACCCTACACTCTACACTCTATACCCTACACTCTATACCATACACTCTATACCCTACACTCTATACCATACACTCTACACCATACACTCTATACCATACACTCTATACCCCACACTCTACACTCTATACCCTACACTCTATACCCTACACTCTATACTATACACTCTATACCCTACACTCTATACCCTACACTATACACTCTATACCCTACACTCTACACCATACACTCTATACCCTACACTCTATACTCTACGCTATACACTCTATACCCTACAATCTATACCTTACACTCTATACCCTACACTGTATACCCTACACTCTATACCCTACACTCTACACTCTATAACCTACACTCTATACCATACACTCTATATCCTACACTCTATACCCTACACTCTATACCCTACACTCTATACCATACACTCTATACCCTACACTCTATACCCTACACTCTATACCCTACACTCTACACTCTATACCCTACACTCTATACCATACACTCTATACCCTACACTCTATACCCTACACTCTACACCCTACACTCTATACCATACACTCTATACCCTACACTCTACACTCTATACCCTACACACTATACCCTACACTCTATACCCTACACCCTACGCTCTATACCCTACACTCTATACCCTACACTCTACACTCTATACCCTACACTCTATTCCATACACTCTATACCCTACACTCTATACCCTACACTCTATACCCTACACTCTACACCCTACACTTTATAGCTTACATTTTATACCCTACACTCTATACCCTACACTCTACACTCTATACCCTACACTCTATACCCTACAGTCTATACCCAACACTCTATACCCTACACTCTATACCCTACACTCTACACCCTACACTTTATAGCTTACACTCTATACCCTACACTCTATACCCTAAACTCTGTACCATACACTCTATACCCTACACTCTATACCCTACACTCTATACCCTACACTCTACAACATACACTCTATACCCTACCCTCTATACCTTACACTCTATACCCTACACTCTACACAGTATACCCTACACTCTATACCCTACACTCTACACTCTATACCCTACACTCTATACCATACACTCTATACCCTACACTCTATACCCTACACTCTACACTCTATACCCTACACTCTATACCCTACACTCTATACCCTACACAATACACTTTATACCCTACACTCTATACCTTACACTCTATACCCTACACTCTATACCCTACACTCTATACCCTACAATCTACACTCTATACCCTACACTCTATACCCTACACTCTATACCCTACACTCTAAACCCTACACTCTACACTTTATACCATACACTCTATACCCTACACTCTATACCCTACACTCTATACCCTACACTCTATACCCTACACTCTATACCCTACACTCTACACTCTATACCCTACACTCTATACCCTACACTCTATACCCTACACTCTACACTTTATACCCTACACTCTATACCCTACACTCTATACCCTCCACTCTATACCCTACACTCTACACTCTACACCCTACACTCTACACTTTACACTCTATACCCTACACTCCACACTTTATACCCTACACTCTATACCCTACACTCTATACCCTACACTCTATACCCTACACGCTATACCCTACACTCTATACCCTACACTCTATTCCCTACACTCTATACCCTACACTCTACACTCTACACTCTATACCCTACACTCTATACCCTACACTCTACACCCTACACTATATACCCTACACTCTACACTCTATACCCTACACTCTCTACCCTACACTCTATACCATACACTCTATACCATACACTCTGTCCCCTACACTCTATACCATACACTTTACACTCTATACCCTACTTTCTATACCCTACACTCTACACTCTATACCCTACACTCTATACCCTACATTCTACACTCTATACCCTACACTCTACAGTCTATACCCTACACTCTACACCCTACACTCTATACCATACACTCTATACCCTACACTCTACACTCTATACCCTACACTCTATACCCTACACTCTATACCCTACACCCTACACTCTATACCCTACACTCTATACCCTACACTCTACACTCTATACCCTACACTCTATTCCATACACTCTATACTCTACACTCTATACCCTACACTCTACACTCTATACCCTACACTCTACACTTTACACTCTATACCCTACACTCTATACTCTATACCCTACACTCTATACCGTACATTCTACACTCTATACACTACACTCTATACCCTACACTCTATACCCTACACGCTATACCCTACACTCTATACCCTACACTCTATACCCTACACTCTATACCCTACACTCTACACTCTACACTCTATACCCTACACTCTATACCCTACACTCTACACCCTACACTATATACCCTACACTCTACACTCTATACCCTACACTCTCTACCCTACACTCTATACCATACACTCTATACCATACACTCTGTCCCCTACACTCTATACCATACACTTTACACTCTATACCCTACTTTCTATACCCTACACTCTACACTCTATACCCTACACTCTATACCCTACACTCTACACTCTATACCCTACACTCTACACTCTATACCCTACACTCTACACCCTACACTCTATACCATACACTCTATACCCTACACTTTACACTCTATACCCTACACTCTATACCCTACACTCTATACCCTACACCCTACACTCTATACCCTACACTCTATACCCTACACTCTACACTCTATACCCTACACTCTATTCCATACACTCTATACCCTACACTCTATACCCTACACTCTACACTCTATACCCTACACTCTACACTTTACACTCTATACCCTACACTCTATACTCTATACCCTACACTCTATACCGTACATTCTACACTCTATACCCTACACTCTAATCCCTACACTCTACACTCTATACCCTACACTCTATACCCTATACTCTATACCCTACACTCTACACCCTACACTCTATACCCTACACTCTATACCCTACACTCTATACCCTACACTCTATACCCTACACTCTATACCATACACTCTACACTCTATTCCCTACACTCTATACCATGCACTCTATACCCTACACTCTATACCCTACACTATACACTCTATACCATACACTCTACACTCTATACCATACACTTTATACCCTACACTCTATACCCTACACTCTACACTCTATACCCTACAATCTATACCCTACACTCTATACCCTACACTCTATACCCTACACTCTACACTCTATACCCTACACTCTATACCATACACTGTATACCCTACACTCTATACCATACACTCTACACCATACACTCTATACCATACACTCTATACCCCACACTCTACACTCTATACCCTACACTCTATACCCTACACTCTATACTATACACTCTATACCCTACACTCTATACCCTACACTATACACTCTATACCCTACACTCTACACCATACAGTCTATACCCTACACTCTATACTCTACGCTATACACTCTATACCCTACAATCTATACCTTACACTCTATACCCTACACTCTATACCCTGCACTCTATACCCTACACTCTACACTCTATAACCTACACTCTATACCATACACTCTATATCCTACACTCTATACCCTACACTCTATACCCTACACTCTACACTCTATACCATACACTCTATACCCTACACTCTATACCCTACACTCTATACCCTACACTCTACACTCTATACCCTACACTCTATACCATACACTCTATACCCTACACTCTATACCCTACACTCTACACTCTAAACTGTATACCATACACTCTATACCCTACACTCTACACCCTACACTCTATACCATACACTCTATACCCTACACTCTACACTCTATACCCTACACACTATACCCTACACTCTATACCCTACACCCTACGCTCTATACCCTACACTCTATACCCTACACTCTACACTCTATACCCTACACTCTATTCCATACACTCTATACCCTACACTCTATACCCTACACTCTACACCCTACACTTTATAGCTTACATTTTATACCCTACACTCTATACCCTACACTCTACACTCTATACCCTACACTCTATACCCTACACTCTATACCCAACACTCTATACCCTACACTCTATACCCTACACTCTACACCCTACACTTTATAGCTTACACTCTATACCCTACACTCTATACCCTAAACTCTATACCCTACACTCTATACCCTACACTCTACACCCTACACTCTATACCCTAAACTCTATACCCTACACTCTATACCCTACACTCTACACTCTATACCCTACACTCTATACCATACACTCTACACTCTATTCCCTACACTCTATACCATACACTCTATACCCTACACTCTATACCCTACACTATACACTCTATACCCTACACTCTACACTCTATACCATACACTCTATACCCTACACTCTATACCCTACACTCTACACTCTATACCCTACAATCTATACCCCACACTCTATACCCTACACTCTATACCCTACACTCTATACCCTACACTCTACACTCTATACCCTACACTCTATACCATACACTCTATACCCTACACTCTATACCATACACTCTACACCATACACTCTATACCATACACTCTATACCCCACACTCTACACTCTATACCCTACACTCTATACCCTACACTCTATACTATACACTCTATACCCTACACTCTATACCCTACACTATACACTCTATACCCTACACTCTACACCATACACTCTATACCCTACACTCTATACTCTAAGCTATACACTCTATACCCTACAATCTATACCTTACACTCCATACCCTACACTCTATACCCTACACTCTATACCCTACACTCTACACTCTATAACCTACACTCTATACCATACACTCTATATCCTACACTCTATACCCTACACTCTATACCCTACACTCTACACTCTATACCCTACACTCTATACCATACACTCTATACCCTACACTCTATACCCTACACTCTATACCCTACACTCTACACTCTATACCCTACACTCTATACCATACACTCTATACCATACACTCTGTCCCCTACACTCTATACCATACACTTTACACTCTATACCCTACTTTCTATACCCTACACTCTACACTCTATACCCTACACTCTATACCCTACACTCTACACTCTATACCCTACACTCTACACTCTATACCCTACACTCTACACCCTACACTCTATACCATACACTCTATACCCTACACTCTACACTCTATACCCTACACTCTATACCCTACACTCTATACCCTACACCCTACACTCTATACCCTACACTCTATACCCTACACTCTACACTCTATACCCTACACTCTATTCCATACACTCTATACTCTACACTCTATACCCTACACTCTACACTCTATACCCTACACTCTACACTTTACACTCTATACCCTACACTCTATACTCTATACCCTACACTCTATACCGTACATTCTACACTCTATACACTACACTCTATACCCTACACGCTATACCCTACACTCTATACCCTACACTCTATACCCTACACTCTATACCCTACACTCTATACCCTACACTCTACACTCTACACTCTATACCCTACACTCTATACCCTACACTCTACACCCTACACTATATACCCTACACTCTACACTCTATACCCTACACTCTCTACCCTACACTCTATACCATACACTCTATACCATACACTCTGTCCCCTACACTCTATACCATACACTTTACACTCTATACCCTACTTTCTATACCCTACACTCTACACTCTATACCCTACACTCTATACCCTACACTCTACACTCTATACCCTACACTCTACACTCTATACCCTACACTCTACACCCTACACTCTATACCATACACTCTATACCCTACACTTTACACTCTATACCCTACACTCTATACCCTACACTCTATACCCTACACCCTACACTCTATACCCTACACTCTATACCCTACACTCTACACTCTATACCCTACACTCTATTCCATACACTCTATACCCTACACTCTATACCCTACACTCTACACTCTATACCCTACACTCTACACTTTACACTCTATACCCTACACTCTATACTCTATACCCTACACTCTATACCGTACATTCTACACTCTATACCCTACACTCTAATCCCTACACTCTACACTCTATACCCTACACTCTATACCCTACACTCTACACCCTACACTCTATACCCTACACTCTATACCCTACACTCTATACCCTACACTCTATACCCTACACTCTATACCATACACTCTACACTCTATTCCCTACACTCTATACCATGCACTCTATACCCTACACTCTATACCCTACACTATACACTCTATACCATACACTCTACACTCTATACCATACACTTTATACCCTACACTCTATACCCTACACTCTACACTCTATACCCTACAATCTATACCCTACACTCTATACCCTACACTCTATACCCTACACTCTACACTCTATACCCTACACTCTATACCCTACACTCTATACCCTACACTCTATACCATACACTCTACACCATACACTCTATACCATACACTCTATACCCCACACTCTACACTCTATACCCTACACTCTATACCCTACACTCTATACTATACACTCTATACCCTACACTCTATACCCTACACTATACACTCTATACCCTACACTCTACACCATACAGTCTATACCCTACACTCTATACTCTACGCTATACACTCTATACCCTACAATCTATACCTTACACTCTATACCCTACACTCTATACCCTGCACTCTATACCCTACACTCTACACTCTATAACCTACACTCTATACCATACACTCTATATCCTACACTCTATACCCTACACTCTATACCCTACACTCTACACTCTATACCATACACTCTATACCCTACACTCTATACCCTACACTCTATACCCTACACTCTACACTCTATACCCTACACTCTATACCATACACTCTATACCCTACACTCTATACCCTACACTCTACACTCTAAACTGTATACCATACACTCTATACCCTACACTCTACACCCTACACTCTATACCATACACTCTATACCCTACACTCTACACTCTATACCCTACACACTATACCCTACACTCTATACCCTACACCCTACGCTCTATACCCTACACTCTATACCCTACACTCTACACTCTATACCCTACACTCTATTCCATACACTCTATACCCTACACTCTATACCCTACACTCTACACCCTACACTTTATAGCTTACATTTTATACCCTACACTCTATACCCTACACTCTACACTCTATACCCTACACTCTATACCCTACACTCTATACCCAACACTCTATACCCTACACTCTATACCCTACACTCTACACCCTACACTTTATAGCTTACACTCTATACCCTACACTCTATACCCTAAACTCTATACCCTACACTCTATACCCTACACTCTACACCCTACACTCTATACCCTACACTCTATACCCTACACTCTATACCCTACACTCTACACTCTATACCCTACACTCTATACCATACACTCTACACTCTATTCCCTACACTCTATACCATACACTCTATACCCTACACTCTATACCCTACACTATACAATCTATACCCTACACTCTACACTCTATACCATACACTCTATACCCTACACTCTATACCCTACACTCTACACTCTATACCCTACAATCTATACCCTACACTCTATACCCTACACTCTATACCCTACACTCTATACCCTACACTCTACACTCTATACCCTACACTCTATACCATACACTCTATACCCTACACTCTATACCATACACTCTACACCATACACTCTATACCATACACTCTATACCCCACACTCTACACTCTATACCCTACACTCTACACCATACACTCTATACCCTACACTCCATACTCTAAGCTATACACTCTATACCCTACAATCTATACCTTACACTCCATACCCTACACTCTATACCCTACACTCTATACCCTACACTCTACACTCTATAACCTACACTCTATACCATACACTCTATATCCTACACTCTATACCCTACACTCTATACCCTACACTCTACACTCTATACCCTACACTCTATACCATACACTCTATACCCTACACTCTATACCCTACACTCTATACCCTACACTCTACACTCTATACCCTACACTCTATACCATACACTCTATACCCTACACTCTATACCCTACACTCTACACTCTAAACTGTATACCATACACTCTATACCCTACACTCTACACCCTACACTCTATACCATACACTCTATACCCTACACTCTACACTTTATACCCTACACACTATACCCTACACTCTATACCCTACACCCTACGCTCTATACCCTACACTCTATACCCTACACTCTACACTCTATACCCTACACTCTATTCCATACACTCTATACCCTACACTCTATACCCTACACTCTATACCCTACACTCTACACCCTACACTATATACCCTACACTCTACACTCTATACCCTACACTCTCTACCCTACACTCTATACCATACACTCTATACCATACACTCTGTCCCCTACACTCTATACCATACACTTTACACTCTATACCCTACTTTCTATACCCTACACTCTACACTCTATACCCTACACTCTATACCCTACACTCTACACTCTATACCCTACACTCTACACTCTATACCCTACACTCTACACCCTACACTCTATACCATACACTCTATACCCTACACTTTACACTCTATACCCTACACTCTATACCCTACACTCTATACCCTACACCCTACACTCTATACCCTACACTCTATACCCTACACTCTACACTCTATACCCTACACTCTATTCCATACACTCTATACCCTACACTCTATACCCTACACTCTACACTCTATACCCTACACTCTACACTTTACACTCTATACCCTACACTCTATACTCTATACCCTACACTCTATACCGTACATTCTACACTCTATACCCTACACTCTAATCCCTACACTCTACACTCTATACCCTACACTCTATACCCTACACTCTACACCCTACACTCTATACCCTACACTCTATACCCTACACTCTATACCCTACACTCTATACCCTACACTCTATACCATACACTCTACACTCTATTCCCTACACTCTATACCATGCACTCTATACCCTACACTCTATACCCTACACTATACACTCTATACCATACACTCTACACTCTATACCATACACTTTATACCCTACACTCTATACCCTACACTCTACACTCTATACCCTACAATCTATACCCTACACTCTATACCCTACACTCTATACCCTACACTCTATACCCTACACTCTATACCCTACACTCTATACCCTACACTCTATACCATACACTCTACACCATACACTCTATACCATACACTCTATACCCCACACTCTACACTCTATACCCTACACTCTATACCCTACACTCTATACTATACACTCTATACCCTACACTCTATACCCTACACTATACACTCTATACCCTACACTCTACACCATACAGTCTATACCCTACACTCTATACTCTACGCTATACACTCTATACCCTACAATCTATACCTTACACTCTATACCCTACACTCTATACCCTGCACTCTATACCCTACACTCTACACTCTATAACCTACACTCTATACCATACACTCTATATCCTACACTCTATACCCTACACTCTATACCCTACACTCTACACTCTATACCATACACTCTATACCCTACACTCTATACCCTACACTCTATACCCTACACTCTACACTCTATACCCTACACTCTATACCATACACTCTATACCCTACACTCTATACCCTACACTCTACACTCTAAACTGTATACCATACACTCTATACCCTACACTCTACACCCTACACTCTATACCATACACTCTATACCCTACACTCTACACTTTATACCCTACACACTATACCCTACACTCTATACCCTACACCCTACGCTCTATACCCTACACTCTATACCCTACACTCTACACTCTATACCCTACACTCTATTCCATACACTCTATACCCTACACTCTATACCCTACACTCTACACCCTACACTTTATAGCTTACATTTTATACCCTACACTCTATACCCTACACTCTACACTCTATACCCTACACTCTATACCCTACACTCTATACCCAACACTCTATACCCTACACTCTATTCCCTACACTCTATACCCTACACTCTACAACATACACTCTATACCCTACCCTCTATACCTTACACTCTATACCCTACACTCTACACAGTATACCCTACACTCTATACCCTACACTCTACACTCTATACCCTACACTCTATACCATACACTCTATACCCTACACTCTATACCCTACACTCTACACTCTATACCCTACACTCTATACCCTACACTCTATGCCCTACACTCTACACTTTATACCCTACACTCTATACCCTACACTCTATACCCTACACTCTATACCCTACACTCTACACTCTATACCCTACACTCTATACCCTACACTCTATACCCTACACTCTATACCTTACACTCTATACCCTACACTCTACACTTTATACCATACACTCTATACCCTACACTCTATACCCTACACTCTATACCCTACACTCTATACCCTACACTCTACACTCTATACCCTACACTCTATACCCTACACTCTATACCCTACACTCTACACTTTATACCCTACACTCTATACCCTACACTCTATACCCTCCACTCTATACCCTACACTCTACACTCTACACCCTACACTCTACACTTTACACTCTATACCCTACACTCTATTCCCTACACTCCACACTTTATACCCTACACTCTATACCCTACACTCTATACCCTACACTCTATACCCTACACGCTATACCCTACACTCTATACCCTACACTCTACACCCTACACTCTATACCCTATACCTTACACTCTATACCCTACACTCTACACCCTACACTCTATACCCTACACTCTATACCCTACACTCTATACCCTACACTCTACACTCTATACCCTACACTCTACACTCTATACCCTACACTCTATACCCTACAATCTAAACCATACACTCTATACCATATACTCTATTCCCTACACTCTATACCATACACTCTACACTCTATATCCTACACTCTATACCCTACACTCTACACCCTACACTATATACCCTACACTCTACACTCTATACCCTACACTCTCTACCCTACACTCTATACCATACACTCTATACCATACACTCTGTCCCCTACACTCTATACCATACACCTTACACTCTATAACCTACTTTCTATACCCTACACTCTACACTCTATACCCTACACTCTATACCCTACACTCTACACTCTATACCCTACACTCTACACTCTATACCCTACACTCTACACCCTACACTCTATACCATACACTCTATACCCTACACTCTACACTCTATACCCTACACTCTATTCCCTACACTCTATACCCTACACCCTACGCTCTATACCCTACACTCTATACCCTACACTCTACACTCTATACCCTACACTCTATTCCATACACTCTATACCCTACACTCTATACCCTACACTCTACACTCTATACCCTACACTCTACACTTTACACTCTATACCCTACACTCTATACTCTATACCCTACACTCTATACCGTACATTCTACACTCTATACCCTACACTCTATACCCTACACTCTAATCCCTACACTCTACACTCTATACCCTACACTCTATACCCTACACTCTATACCCTACACTCTACACCCTACACTCTATACCCTACACTCTATACCCTACACTCTATACCCTACGCTCTACACTCTATACCCTACACTCTATACCATACACTCTACAATCTATTCCCTACACTCTATACCATACACTCTATACCCTACACTCTATACCCTACACTATACACTTTATACCCTACACTCTACACTCTATACCATACACTCTATACCCTACACTCTATACCCTACACTCTATACCCTACACTCTATACCCTACACTCTACACTCTATACCCTACACTCTATACCCTACACTCTATACCCTACACTCTATACCCTACACTCTATACCCTACACTCTACACTTTATACCATACACTCTATACCCTACACTCTATACCCTACACTCTATACCATACACTCTATACCCTACACTCTATACCATACACTCTACACCATACACTCTATACCATACACTCTATACCCCACACTCTACACTCTATACCCTACACTCTATACCCTACACTCTATACTATACACTCTATACCCTACACTCTATACCCTACACTATACACTTTATACCCTACACTCTACACCATACAGTCTATACCCTACACTCTATACTCTACGCTATACACTCTATACCCTACAATCTATACCTTACACTCTATACCCTACACTCTATACCCTGCACTCTATACCCTACACTCTACACTCTATAACCTACACTCTATACCATACACTCTATATCCTACACTCTATACCCTACACTCTATACCCTACACTCTACACTCTATACCATACACTCTATACCCTACACTCTATACCCTACACTCTATACCCTACACTCTACACTCTATACCCTACACTCTATACCATACACTCTATACCCTACACTCTATACCCTACACTCTACACTCTAAACTGTATACCATACACTCTATACCCTACACTCTACACCCTACACTCTATACCATACACTCTATACCCTACACTCTACACTCTATACCCTACACACTATACCCTACACTCTATACCCTACACCCTACGCTCTATACCCTACACTCTATACCCTACACTCTACACTCTATACCCTACACTCTATTCCATACACTCTATACCCTACACTCTATACCCTACACTCTACACCCTACACTTTATAGCTTACATTTTATACCCTACACACTATACCCTACACTCTACACTCTATACCCTACACTCTATACCCTACACTCTATACCCAACACTCTATACCCTACACTCTATACCATACACTCTACACCATACACTCTATACCATACACTCTATACCCCACACTCTACACTCTATACCCTACACTCTATACCCTACACTCTATACTATACACTCTATACCTCACACTCTATACCCTACACTATACACTCTATACCCTACACTCTACACCGTACAGTCTATACCCTACACTCTATACTCTACGCTATACACTCTATACCCTACAATCTATACCTTACACTCTATACCCTACACTCTATGCCCTGCACTCTATACCCTACACTCTACACTCTATAACCTACACTCTATACCATACACTCTATATCCTACACTCTATACCCTACACTCTATACCCTACACGCTACACTCTATACCATACACTCTATACCCTACACTCTATACCCTACACTCTATACCCTACACTCTACACTCTATACCCTACACTCTATACCCTACACTCTATACCCTACACTCTACACTCTAAACTGTATACCATACACTCTATACCCTACACTCTACACCCTACACTCTATACCATACACTCTATACCCTACACTCTACACTCTATACCCTACACACTATACCCTACACTCTATACCCTACACCCTACGCTCTATACCCTACACTCTATACCCTACACTCTACACTCTATACCCTACACTCTATTCCATACACTCTATACCCTACACTCTATACCCTACACTCTACACCCTACACTTTATAGCTTACATTTTATACCCTACACTCTATACCCTACACTCTACACTCTATACCCTACACTCTATACCATACACTCTACACTCTATTCCCTACACTCTATACCACACACTCTATACCCTAAACTCTATACCATACACTCTATACCCAACACTCTATACCCTACACTCTATACCCTACACTCTACACCCTACACTTTATAGCTTACACTCTATACCCTACACTCTATACCCTAAACTCTATACCATACACTCTATACCCTACACTCTACACCCTACACTCTATACTCTACACTCTATACCCTACACTCTATACCCTACACTCTACACTCTATACCCTACACTCTATACCATACACTCTACACTCTATTCCCTACACTCTATACCATACACTCTATACCCTACACTCTATACCCTACACTATACACTCTATACCCTACACTCTACACTCTATACCATACACTCTATACCCTACACTCTATACCCTACACTCTACACTCTATACCCTACAATCTATACCCTACACTCTATACCCTACACTCTATACCCTACACTCTATACCCTACACTCTACACTCTATACCCTACACTCTATACCATACACTCTATACCCTACACTCTATACCATACACTCCACACCATACACTCTATACCATACACTCTATACCCCACACTCTACACTCTATACCCTACACTCTATACCCTACACTCTATACTATACACTCTATACCCTACACTCTATACCCTACACTATACACTCTATACCCTACACTCTACACCATACACTCTATACCCTACACTCTATACTCTAAGCTATACACTCTATACCCTACAATCTATACCTTACACTCCATACCCTACACTCTATACCCTACACTCTATACCCTACACTCTACACTCTATAACCTACACTCTATACCATGCACTCTATATCCTACACTCTATACCCTACACTCTATACCCTACACTCTACACCATACACTCTATACCCTACACTCTATACCCTACACTCTATACCCTACACTCTACACTCTATACCCTACACTCTATACCATACACTCTATACCCTACACTCTATACCATACACTCCACACCATACACTCTATACCATACACTCTATACCCCACACTCTACACTCTATACCCTACACTCTATACCCTACACTCTATACCCTACACTCTATACCCTACACTCTACACCATACACTCTATACCCTACACTCTATACTCTAAGCTATACACTCTATACCCTACAATCTATACCTTACACTCCATACCCTACACTCTATACCCTACACTCTATACCCTACACTCTACACTCTATACCCTACACTCTATACCATACACTCTATACCCTACACTCTATACCCTACACTCTATACCCTACACTCTACACTCTATACCCTACACTCTATACCATACACTCTATACCCTACACTCTATACCCTACACTCTACACTCTAAACTGTATACCATACACTCTATACCCTACACTCTACACCCTACACTCTATACCATACACTCTATACCCTACACTCTACACTTTATACCCTACACACTATACCCTACACTCTATACCCTACACCCTACGCTCTATACCCTACACTCTATACCCTACACTCTACACTCTATACCCTACACTCTATTCCATACACTCTATACCCTACACTCTATACCCTACACTCTATACCCTACACTCTACACCCTACACTTTATAGCTTACATTTTATACCCTACACTCTATACCCTACACTCTACACTCTATACCCTACACGCTATACCCTACACTCTATACCCAACACTCTATACCCTACACTCTATACCCTACACTCTACACCCTACACTTTATAGCTTACACTCTATACCCTACACTCTATACCCTAAACTCTATACCATACACTCTATACCCTACACTCTATTCCCTACACTCTATACCCTACACTCTACAACATACACTCTATACCCTACACTCTACACAGTATACCCTACACTCTATACCCTACACTCTACACTCTATACCCTACACTCTATACCATACACTCTATACCCTACACTCTATACCCTACACTCTACACTCTATACCCTACACTCTATACCCTACACTCTATGCCCTACACTCTACACTTTATACCCTACACTCTATACCCTACACTCTATACCCTACACTCTATACCCTACACTCTACACTCTATACCCTACAATCTATACCCTACACTCTATACCCTACACTCTATACCCTACACTCTATACCCTACACTCTACACTTTATACCATACACTCTATACCCTACACTCTATACCCTACACTCTATACCCTACACTCTATACCCTACACTCTATACCCTACACTCTACACTCTATACCCTACACTCTATACCCTACACTCTATACCCTACACTCTACACTTTATACCCTACACTCTATACCCTACACTCTATACCCTCCACTCTATACCCTACACTCTACACTCTACACCCTACACTCTACACTTTACACTCTATACCCTACACTCTATTCCCTACACTCCACACTTATACCCTACACTCTATACCCTACACTCTATACCCTACACTCTATACCCTACACGCTATACCCTACACTCTATACCCTACACTCTACACCCTACACTCTATACCCTATACCTTACACTCTATACCCTACACTCTACACCCTACACTCTATACCCTACACTCTATACCCTACACTCTATACCCTACACTCTACACTCTATACCCTACACTCTACACTCTATACCCTACACTCTATACCCTACAATCTAAACCATACACTCTATACCATACACTCTATACCATATACTCTATTCCCTACACTCTATACCATACACTCTACACTCTATACCCTACACTCTATACCCTACACTCTACACCCTACACTATATACCCTACACTCTACACTCTATACCCTACACTCTCTACCCTACACTCTATACCATACACTCTATACCATACACTCTGTCCCCTGCACTCTATACCATACACTTTACACTCTATACCCTACTTTCTATACCCTACACTCTACACTCTATACCCTACACTCTATACCCTACACTCTACACTCTATACCCTACACTCTACACTCTATACCCTACACTCTACACCCTACACTCTATACCATACACTCTATACCCTACACTCTACACTCTATACCCTACACTCTATACCCTACACTCTATACCCTACACCCTACGCTCTATACCCTACACTCTATACCCTACACTCTACACTCTATACCCTACACTCTATTCCATACACTCTATACCCTACACTCTATACCCTACACTCTACACTCTATACCCTACACTCTACACTTTACACTCTATACCCTACACTCTATACTCTATACCCTACACTCTATACCGTACATTCTACACTCTATACCCTACACTCTATACCCTACACTCTAATCCCTACACTCTACACTCTATACCCTACACTCTATACCCTACACTCTATACCCTACACTCTACACCCTACACTCTATACCCTACACTCTATACCCTACACTCTATACCCTACACTCTACACTCTATACCCTACACTCTATACCATACACTCTACAATCTATTCCCTACACTCTATACCATACACTCTATACCCTACACTCTATACCCTACACTATACACTTTATACCCTACACTCTACACTCTATACCATACACTCTATACCCTACACTCTATACCCTACACTCTATACCCTACACTCTACACTCTATACCCTACAATCTTTACCCTACACTCTATACCCTACACTCTATACCCTACACTCTATACCCTACACTCTACACTCTATACACTACACTATATACCATACACTCTATACCCTACACTCTATACCATACACTCTACACCATACACTCTATACCATACACTCTATACCATACACTCTATACCCCACACTCTACACTCTATACCCTACACTCTATACCCTACACTCTATACTATACACTCTATACCCTACACTCTATACCCTACACTATACACTCTATACCCTACACTCTACACCATACACTCTATACCCTACACTCTATACTCTACGCTATACACTCTATACCCTACAATCTATACCTTACACTCTATACCCTACACTCTATACCCTACACTCTATACCCTACACTCTACACTCTATAACCTACACTCTATACCATACACTCTATATCCTACACTCTATACCCTACACTCTATACCCTACACTCTACACTCTATACCCTACACTCTATACCATACACTCTATACCCTACACTCTATACCCTACACTCTATACCCTACACTCTACACTCTATACCCTACACTCTATACCATACACTCTATACCCTACACTCTATACCCTACACTCTACACTCTAAACTGTATACCATACACTCTATACCCTACACTCTACACCCTACACTCGATACCATACACTCTATACCCTACACTCTACACTCTATACCCTACACTCTATACCCTACACTCTATTCCCTACACCCTACGCTCTATACCCTACACTCTATACCTTACACTCTACACTCTATACCCTACACTCTATTCCATACACTCTATACCCTACACTCTATACCCTACACTCTACACTCTATACCCTACACTCTACACTTTACACTCTATACCCTACACTCTATACCCTACACTCTATACTCTATACCCTACACTCTATACCGGACATTCTACACTCTATACCCTACACTCTATACCCTACACTCTAATCCCTACACTCTACACTCTATACCCTACACTCTATACCCTACACTCTATACCCTACACTCTACACTCTATACCCTACACTCTATACCCTACACTCTATACCCTACACTCTATACCCTACACTCTACACTCTATACCCTACACTCTATACCATACACTCTATACCCTACACTCTACACTTTATTCCCTGCACTCTATACCATACACTCTATACCCTACACTCAATACCCTACACTATACACTCTATACCCTACACTCTACACTCTATAACATACACTCTATACCTTACAACCTATACCCTACACTCTACACTCTATACCCTACACTCTATACCCTACACTCTAATCCCTACACTCTACACTCTATACCCTACACTCTATACCCTACACTCTATACCCTACACTCTACACCCTACACTCTATACCCTACACTCTATACCCTACACTCTATACCCTACACTCTACACTCTATACCCTACACTCTATACCATACACTCTACAATCTATTCCCTACACTCTATACCATACACTCTATACCCTACACTCTATACCCTACACTATACACTTTATACCCTACACTCTACACTCTATATCATACACTCTATACCCTACACTCTATACCCTACACTCTACACTCTATACCCTACAATCTTTACCCTACACTCTATACCCTACACTCTATACCCTACACTCTATACCCTACACTCTACACTCTATACCCTACACTCTATACCATACACTCTATACCCTACACTCTATACCATACACTCTACACCATACACTCTATACCATACACTCTATACCATACACTCTATACCCTACACTCTACAACATACACTCTATACCCTACCCTCTATACCTTACACTCTATACACTACACTCTACACAGTATACCCTACACTCTATACCCTACACTCTACACTCTATACCCTACACTCTATACCATACACTCTATACCCTACACTTTACACCCTACACTCTATACCCTACACTCTATACCCTACACTCTATACCCTACACTCTATACCATACACTCTACAATCTATTCCCTACACTCTATACCATACACTCTATACCCTACACTCTATACCCTACACTATACACTTTATACCCTACACTCTACACTCTATACCCTACAATCTTTACCCTACACTCTATACCCTACACTCTATACCCTACACTCTATACCCTACACTCTATACCCTACACTATACACTCTATACCCTACACTCTACACCATACACTCTATACCCTACACTCTATACTCTACGCTATACACTCTATACCCTACAATCTATACCTTACACTCTATACCCTACACTCTATACCCTACACTCTATACCCTACACTCTACACTCTATAACCTACACTCTATACCATACACTCTATATCCTACACTCTATACCCTACACTCTATACCCTACACTCTACACTCTATACCCTACACTCTATACCATACACTCTATACCCTACACTCTATACCCTACACTCTATACCCTACACTCTACACTCTATACCCTACACTCTATACCATACACTCTATACCCTACACTCTATACCCTACACTCTACACTCTAAACTGTATACCATACACTCTATACCCTACACTCTACACCCTACACTCTATACCATACACTCTATACCCTACACTCTACACTCTATACCCTACACTCTATACCCTACACTCTATTCCCTACACCCTACGCTCTATACCCTACACTCTATACCTTACACTCTACACTCTATACCCTACACTCTATTCCATACACTCTATACCCTACACTCTATACCCTACACTCTACACTCTATACCCTACGCTCTATACCATACACTCTATACCCTACACTCTATACCCTACACTCTACACTCTAAACTGTATACCATACACTCTATACCCTACACTCTACACCCTACACTCTATACCATACACTCTATACCCTACACTCTACACTCTATACCCTACACACTATACCCTACACTCTATACCCTACACCCTACGCTCTATACCCTACACTCTATACCCTACACTCTACACTCTATACCCTACACTCTATTCCATACACTCTATACCCTACACTCTATACCCTACACTCTACACCCTACACTTTATAGCTTACATTTTATACCCTACACACTATACCCTACACTCTACACTCTATACCCTACACTCTATACCCTACACTCTATACCCAACACTCTATACCCTACACTCTATACCATACACTCTACACCATACACTCTATACCATACACTCTATACCCCACACTCTACACTCTATACCCTACACTCTATACCCTACACTCTATACTATACACTCTATACCTCACACTCTATACCCTACACTATACACTCTATACCCTACACTCTACACCGTACAGTCTATACCCTACACTCTATACTCTACGCTATACACTCTATACCCTACAATCTATACCTTACACTCTATACCCTACACTCTATGCCCTGCACTCTATACCCTACACTCTACACTCTATAACCTACACTCTATACCATACACTCTATATCCTACACTCTATACCCTACACTCTATACCCTACACGCTACACTCTATACCATACACTCTATACCCTACACTCTATACCCTACACTCTATACCCTACACTCTACACTCTATACCCTACACTCTATACCCTACACTCTATACCCTACACTCTACACTCTAAACTGTATACCATACACTCTATACCCTACACTCTACACCCTACACTCTATACCATACACTCTATACCCTACACTCTACACTCTATACCCTACACACTATACCCTACACTCTATACCCTACACCCTACGCTCTATACCCTACACTCTATACCCTACACTCTACACTCTATACCCTACACTCTATTCCATACACTCTATACCCTACACTCTATACCCTACACTCTACACCCTACACTTTATAGCTTACATTTTATACCCTACACTCTATACCCTACACTCTACACTCTATACCCTACACTCTATACCATACACTCTACACTCTATTCCCTACACTCTATACCACACACTCTATACCCTAAACTCTATACCATACACTCTATACCCAACACTCTATACCCTACACTCTATACCCTACACTCTACACCCTACACTTTATAGCTTACACTCTATACCCTACACTCTATACCCTAAACTCTATACCATACACTCTATACCCTACACTCTACACCCTACACTCTATACTCTACACTCTATACCCTACACTCTATACCCTACACTCTACACTCTATACCCTACACTCTATACCATACACTCTACACTCTATTCCCTACACTCTATACCATACACTCTATACCCTACACTCTATACCCTACACTATACACTCTATACCCTACACTCTACACTCTATACCATACACTCTATACCCTACACTCTATACCCTACACTCTACACTCTATACCCTACAATCTATACCCTACACTCTATACCCTACACTCTATACCCTACACTCTATACCCTACACTCTACACTCTATACCCTACACTCTATACCATACACTCTATACCCTACACTCTATACCATACACTCCACACCATACACTCTATACCATACACTCTATACCCCACACTCTACACTCTATACCCTACACTCTATACCCTACACTCTATACTATACACTCTATACCCTACACTCTATACCCTACACTATACACTCTATACCCTACACTCTACACCATACACTCTATACCCTACACTCTATACTCTAAGCTATACACTCTATACCCTACAATCTATACCTTACACTCCATACCCTACACTCTATACCCTACACTCTATACCCTACACTCTACACTCTATAACCTACACTCTATACCATGCACTCTATATCCTACACTCTATACCCTACACTCTATACCCTACACTCTACACTCTATACCCTACACTCTATACCATACACTCTATACCCTACACTCTATACCCTACACTCTATACCCTACACTCTACACTCTATACCCTACACTCTATACCATACACTCTATACCCTACACTCTATACCCTACACTCTACACTCTAAACTGTATACCATACACTCTATACCCTACACTCTACACCCTACACTCTATACCATACACTCTATACCCTACACTCTACACTTTATACCCTACACACTATACCCTACACTCTATACCCTACACCCTACGCTCTATACCCTACACTCTATACCCTACACTCTACACTCTATACCCTACACTCTATTCCATACACTCTATACCCTACACTCTATACCCTACACTCTATACCCTACACTCTACACCCTACACTTTATAGCTTACATTTTATACCCTACACTCTATACCCTACACTCTACACTCTATACCCTACACGCTATACCCTACACTCTATACCCAACACTCTATACCCTACACTCTATACCCTACACTCTACACCCTACACTTTATAGCTTACACTCTATACCCTACACTCTATACCCTAAACTCTATACCATACACTCTATACCCTACACTCTATTCCCTACACTCTATACCCTACACTCTACAACATACACTCTATACCCTACACTCTACACAGTATACCCTACACTCTATACCCTACACTCTACACTCTATACCCTACACTCTATACCATACACTCTATACCCTACACTCTATACCCTACACTCTACACTCTATACCCTACACTCTATACCCTACACTCTATGCCCTACACTCTACACTTTATACCCTACACTCTATACCCTACACTCTATACCCTACACTCTATACCCTACACTCTACACTCTATACCCTACAATCTATACCCTACACTCTATACCCTACACTCTATACCCTACACTCTATACCCTACACTCTACACTTTATACCATACACTCTATACCCTACACTCTATACCCTACACTCTATACCCTACACTCTATACCCTACACTCTATACCCTACACTCTACACTCTATACCCTACACTCTATACCCTACACTCTATACCCTACACTCTACACTTTATACCCTACACTCTATACCCTACACTCTATACCCTCCACTCTATACCCTACACTCTACACTCTACACCCTACACTCTACACTTTACACTCTATACCCTACACTCTATTCCCTACACTCCACACTTTATACCCTACACTCTATACCCTACACTCTATACCCTACACTCTATACCCTACACGCTATACCCTACACTCTATACCCTACACTCTACACCCTACACTCTATACCCTATACCTTACACTCTATACCCTACACTCTACACCCTACACTCTATACCCTACACTCTATACCCTACACTCTATACCCTACACTCTACACTCTATACCCTACACTCTACACTCTATACCCTACACTCTATACCCTACAATCTAAACCATACACTCTATACCATACACTCTATACCATATACTCTATTCCCTACACTCTATACCATACACTCTACACTCTATACCCTACACTCTATACCCTACACTCTACACCCTACACTATATACCCTACACTCTACACTCTATACCCTACACTCTCTACCCTACACTCTATACCATACACTCTATACCATACACTCTGTCCCCTGCACTCTATACCATACACTTTACACTCTATACCCTACTTTCTATACCCTACACTCTACACTCTATACCCTACACTCTATACCCTACACTCTACACTCTATACCCTACACTCTACACTCTATACCCTACACTCTACACCCTACACTCTATACCATACACTCTATACCCTACACTCTACACTCTATACCCTACACTCTATACCCTACACTCTATACCCTACACCCTACGCTCTATACCCTACACTCTATACCCTACACTCTACACTCTATACCCTACACTCTATTCCATACACTCTATACCCTACACTCTATACCCTACACTCTACACTCTATACCCTACACTCTACACTTTACACTCTATACCCTACACTCTATACTCTATACCCTACACTCTATACCGTACATTCTACACTCTATACCCTACACTCTATACCCTACACTCTAATCCCTACACTCTACACTCTATACCCTACACTCTATACCCTACACTCTATACCCTACACTCTACACCCTACACTCTATACCCTACACTCTATACCCTACACTCTATACCCTACACTCTACACTCTATACCCTACACTCTATACCATACACTCTACAATCTATTCCCTACACTCTATACCATACACTCTATACCCTACACTCTATACCCTACACTATACACTTTATACCCTACACTCTACACTCTATACCATACACTCTATACCCTACACTCTATACCCTACACTCTACACTCTATACCCTACAATCTTTACCCTACACTCTATACCCTACACTCTATACCCTACACTCTACACTCTATACACTACACTATATACCATACACTCTATACCCTACACTCTATACCATACACTCTACACCATACACTCTATACCATACACTCTATACCATACACTCTATACCCCACACTCTACACTCTATACCCTACACTCTATACCCTACACTCTATACTATACACTCTATACCCTACACTCTATACCCTACACTATACACTCTATACCCTACACTCTACACCATACACTCTATACCCTACACTCTATACTCTACGCTATACACTCTATACCCTACAATCTATACCTTACACTCTATACCCTACACTCTATACCCTACACTCTATACCCTACACTCTACACTCTATAACCTACACTCTATACCATACACTCTATATCCTACACTCTATACCCTACACTCTATACCCTACACTCTACACTCTATACCCTACACTCTATACCATACACTCTATACCCTACACTCTATACCCTACACTCTATACCCTACACTCTACACTCTATACCCTACACTCTATACCATACACTCTATACCCTACACTCTATACCCTACACTCTACACTCTAAACTGTATACCATACACTCTATACCCTACACTCTACACCCTACACTCGATACCATACACTCTATACCCTACACTCTACACTCTATACCCTACACTCTATACCCTACACTCTATTCCCTACACCCTACGCTCTATACCCTACACTCTATACCTTACACTCTACACTCTATACCCTACACTCTATTCCATACACTCTATACCCTACACTCTATACCCTACACTCTACACTCTATACCCTACACTCTACACTTTACACTCTATACCCTACACTCTATACCCTACACTCTATACTCTATACCCTACACTCTATACCGGACATTCTACACTCTATACCCTACACTCTATACCCTACACTCTAATCCCTACACTCTACACTCTATACCCTACACTCTATACCCTACACTCTATACCCTACACTCTACACTCTATACCCTACACTCTATACCCTACACTCTATACCCTACACTCTATACCCTACACTCTACACTCTATACCCTACACTCTATACCATACACTCTATACCCTACACTCTACACTTTATTCCCTGCACTCTATACCATACACTCTATACCCTACACTCAATACCCTACACTATACACTCTATACCCTACACTCTACACTCTATAACATACACTCTATACCTTACAACCTATACCCTACACTCTACACTCTATACCCTACACTCTATACCCTACACTCTAATCCCTACACTCTACACTCTATACCCTACACTCTATACCCTACACTCTATACCCTACACTCTACACCCTACACTCTATACCCTACACTCTATACCCTACACTCTATACCCTACACTCTACACTCTATACCCTACACTCTATACCATACACTCTACAATCTATTCCCTACACTCTATACCATACACTCTATACCCTACACTCTATACCCTACACTATACACTTTATACCCTACACTCTACACTCTATATCATACACTCTATACCCTACACTCTATACCCTACACTCTACACTCTATACCCTACAATCTTTACCCTACACTCTATACCCTACACTCTATACCCTACACTCTATACCCTACACTCTACACTCTATACCCTACACTCTATACCATACACTCTATACCCTACACTCTATACCATACACTCTACACCATACACTCTATACCATACACTCTATACCATACACTCTATACCCTACACTCTACAACATACACTCTATACCCTACCCTCTATACCTTACACTCTATACACTACACTCTACACAGTATACCCTACACTCTATACCCTACACTCTACACTCTATACCCTACACTCTATACCATACACTCTATACCCTACACTTTACACCCTACACTCTATACCCTACACTCTATACCCTACACTCTATACCCTACACTCTATACCATACACTCTACAATCTATTCCCTACAATCTATACCATACACTCTATACCCTACACTCTATACCCTACACTATACACTTTATACCCTACACTCTACACTCTATACCCTACAATCTTTACCCTACACTCTATACCCTACACTCTATACCCTACACTCTATACCCTACACTCTATACCCTACACTATACACTCTATACCCTACACTCTACACCATACACTCTATACCCTACACTCTATACTCTACGCTATACACTCTATACCCTACAATCTATACCTTACACTCTATACCCTACACTCTATACCCTACACTCTATACCCTACACTCTACACTCTATAACCTACACTCTATACCATACACTCTATATCCTACACTCTATACCCTACACTCTATACCCTACACTCTACACTCTATACCCTACACTCTATACCATACACTCTATACCCTACACTCTATACCCTACACTCTATACCCTACACTCTACACTCTATACCCTACACTCTATACCATACACTCTATACCCTACACTCTATACCCTACACTCTACACTCTAAACTGTATACCATACACTCTATACCCTACACTCTACACCCTACACTCTATACCATACACTCTATACCCTACACTCTACACTCTATACCCTACACTCTATACCCTACACTCTATTCCCTACACCCTACGCTCTATACCCTACACTCTATACCTTACACTCTACACTCTATACCCTACACTCTATTCCATACACTCTATACCCTACACTCTATACCCTACACTCTACACTCTATACCCTACACTCTACACTTTACACTCTATACCCTACACTCTATACCCTACACTCTATACTCTATACCCTACACTCTATACCGGACATTCTACACTCTATACCCTACACTCTATACCCTACACTCTAATCCCTACACTCTACACTCTATACCCTACACTCTATACCCTACACTCTATACCCTACACTCTACACTCTATACCCTACACTCTATACCCTACACTCTATACCCTACACTCTATACCCTACACTCTACACTCTATACCCTACACTCTATACCATACACTCTATACCCTACACTCTACACTTTATTCCCTGCACTCTATACCATACACTCTATACCCTACACTCAATACCCTACACTATACACTCTATACCCTACACTCTACACTCTATAACATACACTCTATACCTTACAACCTATACCCTACACTCTACACTCTATACCCTACACTCTATACCCTACACTCTAATCCCTACACTCTACACTCTATACCCTACACTCTATACCCTACACTCTATACCCTACACTCTACACCCTACACTCTATACCCTACACTCTATACCCTACACTCTATACCCTACACTCTACACTCTATACCCTACACTCTATACCATACACTCTACAATCTATTCCCTACACTCTATACCATACACTCTATACCCTACACTCTATACCCTACACTATACACTTTATACCCTACACTCTACACTCTATATCATACACTCTATACCCTACACTCTATACCCTACACTCTACACTCTATACCCTACAATCTTTACCCTACACTCTATACCCTACACTCTATACCCTACACTCTATACCCTACACTCTACACTCTATACCCTACACTCTATACCATACACTCTATACCCTACACTCTATACCATACACTCTACACCATACACTCTATACCATACACTCTATACCATACACTCTATACCCTACACTCTACAACATACACTCTATACCCTACCCTCTATACCTTACACTCTATACACTACACTCTACACAGTATACCCTACACTCTATACCCTACACTCTACACTCTATACCCTACACTCTATACCATACACTCTATACCCTACACTTTACACCCTACACTCTATACCCTACACTCTATACCCTACACTCTATACCCTACACTCTATACCATACACTCTACAATCTATTCCCTACACTCTATACCATACACTCTATACCCTACACTCTATACCCTACACTATACACTTTATACCCTACACTCTACACTCTATACCCTACAATCTTTACCCTACACTCTATACCCTACACTCTATACCCTACACTCTATACCCTACACTCTACACTCTATACCCTAAACTCTATACCATACACTCTATACCCTACACTCTATTCCCTACACTCTATACCCTACACTCTACAACATACACTCTATACCCTGCCCTCTATACCTTACACTCTATACACTACACTCTACACAGTATACCCTACACTCTATACCCTACACTCTACACTCTATACCCTACACTCTATACCATACACTCTATACCCTACACTCTATACCCTACACTCTACACTCTATACCCTACACTCTATACCCTACACTCTATGCCCTACACTCTACACTTTATACCCTACACTCTATACCCTACACTCTATACCCTACACTCTATACCCTACACTCTATACCCTACACTCTACACTCTATACCCTACACTCTATACCCTACACTCTATACCCTACACTCTATACCCTACACTCTATACCCTACACTCTACACTTTATACCATACACTCTATACCCTACACTCTATACCCTACACTCTATACCCTACACTCTATACCCTACACTCTATACCCTACACTCTACACTCTATACCCTACACTCTATACCCTACACTCTATACCCTACACTCTACACTTTATATCCTACACTCTATACCCTACACTCTATACCCTCCACTCTATACCCTACACTCTACACTCTACACCCTACACTCTACACTTTACACTCTATACCCTACACTCTATTCCCTACACTCCACACTTTATACCCTACACTCTATACCCTACTCTCTATACCCTACACTCTATACCCTACACGCTATACCCTACACTCTATACCCTACACTCTACACCCTACACTCTATACCCTATACCTTACACTCTATACCCTACACTCTACACCCTACACTCTATACCCTACACTCTATACCCTACACTCTATACCCTACACTCTACACTCTATACCCTACACTCTACACTCTATACCCTACACTCTATACCCTACAATCTAAACCATACACTCTATACCATACACTCTATACCATATACTCTATTCCCTACACTCTATACCATACACTCTGCACTCTATACCCTACACTCTATACCCTACACTCTACACCCTACACTATATACCCTACACTCTACACTCTATACCCTACACTCTCTACCCTACACTCTATACCATACACTCTATACCATACACTCTGTCCCCTGCACTCTATACCATACACTTTACACTCTATACCCTACTTTCTATACCCTACACTCTACACTCTATACCCTACACTCTATACCCTACACTCTACACTCTATACCCTACACTCTACACTCTATACCCTACACTCTACACCCTACACTCTATACCATACACTCTATACCCTACACTCTACACTCTATACCCTACACTCTATACCCTACACTCTATACCCTACACCCTACGCTCTATACCCTACACTCTATACCCTACACTCTACACTCTATACCCTACACTCTATTCCATACACTCTATACCCTACACTCTATACCCTACACTCTACACTCTATACCCTACACTCTACACTTTACACTCTATACCCTACACTCTATACTCTATACCCTACACTCTATACCGTACATTCTACACTCTATACCCTACACTCTATACCCTACACTCTAATCCCTACACTCTACACTCTATACCCTACACTCTATACCCTACACTCTATACCCTACACTTTACACCCTACACTCTATACCCTACACTCTATACCCTACACTCTATACCATACACTCTACAATCTATTCCCTACACTCTATACCATACACTCTATACCCTACACTCTATACCCTACACTATACACTTTATACCCTACACTCTACACTCTATACCATACACTCTATACCCTACACTCTATACCCTACACTCTACACTCTATACCCTACAATCTTTACCCTACACTCTATACCCTACACTCTATACCCTACACTCTATACCCTACACTCTACACTCTATACACTACACTATATACTATACACTCTATACCCTACACTCTATACCATACACTCTACACCATACACTCTATACCATACACTCTATACCATACACTCTATACCCCACACTCTACACTCTATACCCTACACTCTATACCCTACACTCTATACTATACACTCTATACCCTACACTCTATACCCTACACTATACACTCTATACCCTACACTCTACACCATACACTCTATACTCTACGCTATACACTCTATACCCTACAATCTATACCTTACACTCTATACCCTACACTCTATACCCTACACTCTACACTCTATAACCTACACTCTATACCATACACTCTATATCCTACACTCTATACCCTACACTCTATACCCTACACTCTACACTCTATACCCTACACTCTATACCATACACTCTATACCCTACACTCTATACCCTACACTCTATACCCTACACTCTACACTCTATACCCTACACTCTATACCATACACTCTATACCCTACACTCTATACCCTACACTCTACACTCTAAACTGTATACCATACACTCTATACCCTACACTCTACACCCTACACTCTATACCATACACTCTATACCCTACACTCTACACTCTATACCCTACACTCTATACCCTACACTCTATTCCCTACACCCTACGCTCTATACCCTACACTCTATACCTTACACTCTACACTCTATACCCTACACTCTATTCCATACACTCTATATCCTACACTCTATACCCTACACTCTACACTCTATACCCTACACTCTACACTTTACACTCTATACCCTACACTCTATACCCTACACTCTATACTCTATACCCTACACTCTATACCGGACATTCTACACTCTATACCCTACACTCTATACCCTACACTCTAATCCCTACACTCTACACTCTATACCCTACACTCTATACCCTACACTCTATACCCTACACTCTACACTCTATACCCTACACTCTATACCCTACACTCTATACCCTACACTCTATATCCTACACTCTACACTCTATACCCTACACTCTATACCATACACTCTATACCCTACACTCTACACTTTATTCCCTACACTCTATACCATACACTCTATACCCTACACTCAATACCCTACACTATACACTCTATACCCTACACTCTACACTCTATAACATACACTCTATACCTTACAACCTATACCCTACACTCTACACTCTATACCCTACCCTCTATACCCTACACTCTAATCCCTACACTCTACACTCTATACCCTACACTCTATACCCTACACTCTATACCCTACACTCTACACCCTACACTCTATACCCTACACTCTATACCCTACACTCTATACCCTACACTCTACACTCTATACCCTACACTCTATACCATACACTCTACAATCTATTCCCTACACTCTATACCATACACTCTATACCCTACACTCTATACCCTACACTATACACTTTATACCCTACACTCTACACTCTATATCATACACTCTATACCCTACACTCTATACCCTACACTCTACACTCTATACCCTACAATCTTTACCCTACACTCTATACCCTACACTCTATACCCTACACTCTACACTCTATACCCTACACTCTATACCATACACTCTATACCCTACACTCTATACCATACACTCTACACCATACACTCTATACCATACACTCTATACCATACACTCTATACCCCACACTCTACACTCTATACCCTACACTCTATACCCTACACTCTATACTATACACTCTATACCCTACACTCTATACCCTACACTATACACTCTATACCCTACACTCTACACCATACACTCTATACCCTACACTCTATACTCTACGCTATACACTCTATACCCTACAATCTATACCTTACACTCTATACCCTACACTCTATACCATACACTCTATACCCTACACTCTACAATCTATAACCTACACTCTATACCATACACTCTATATCCTACACTCTATACCCTACACTCTATACCCTACACTCTACACTCTATACCCTACACTCTATACCCTACACTCTATACCCTACACTCTATACCCTACACTCTATACCCTACACTCTACACTCTATACCCTACACTCTATACCATACACTCTATACCCTACACTCTATACCCTACACTCAACACTCTAAACTGTATACCATACACTCTATACCCTACACTCTACACCCTACACTTTATACCATACACTCTATACCCTACACTTTACACTCTATACCCTACGCTCTATACCCTACACTCTATACCCTACACCCTACGCTCTATATCCTACACTCTATACCTTACACTCTACACTCTATACCCTACACTCTATTCCATACACTCTATACCCTACACTCTATACCCTACACTCTACACTCTATACCCTACACTCTACACTTTACACTCTATACCCTACACTCTATACCCTACACTCTATACTCTATACCCTACACTCTATACCGGACATTCTACACTCTATACCCTACACTCTATACCCTACACTCTAATCCCTACACTCTACACTCTATACCCTACACTCTATACCCTACACTCTATACCCTACACTCTACACTATATACCCTACACTCTATACCCTACACTCTATACCCTACACTCTATACCCTACACTCTACACTCTATACCCTACACTCTATACCATACACTCTATACCCTACACTCTACACTTTATTCCCTACACTCTATACCATACACTCTATACCCTACACTCAATACCCTACACTATACACTCTATACCCTACACTCTACACTCTATAACATACACTCTATACCTTACACCCTATACCCTACACTCTACACTCTATACCCTACAATCTATACCCTACACTCTATACCCTACACTCTATACCCTACTCTCTATACCCTACACTCTACACTCTATACCCTACACTCTATACCCTACACTCTATACCCTACACTCTACACTCTATACCTTACACTCTATACCATACACTCTATACCCTACACTCTATACCCTACACTCTACACTCTATACCATACCCTCTATACCCTACACTCTATACCCTACACTCTACACTCTATACCATACCCTCTATACCCTACACTCTATACCATACACTCTACACTCTATACCCTACAATCTATACCCTACACTCTATACCCTGCACTCTATACCCTACACTCTATACCCTACACTCTACACTCTATTCCCTACACTCTATACCATACACTCTATACCCTACACTCTATACCCTACACTATAAACTCTATACCCTACACTCTACACTCTATACCATACCCTCTATACCCTACACTCTATACCCTTCACTCTACACTCTATACCATACCCTCTATACCCTACACTCTATACCCTACACTCTACACTCTATACCCTACAATCTATACCCTACACTCTATACCCTACACTCTACACTCTATACCCTACACTCTATTCCATACACTCTATACCCTACACTCTATACCCTACACTCTACACTCTATACCCTACACTCTACACTTTACACTCTATACCCTACACTCTATACCCTACACTCTATACTCTATACCCTACACTCTATACCGTACATTATACACTCTATACCCTACACTCTATACCCTACACTCTAATCCCTACACTCTACACTCTATACCCTACACTCTATACCCTACACTCTATACCCTACACTCTACACTCTATACCCTACACTCTATACCCTACACTCTATACCCTACACTCTATACCCTACACTCTACACTCTATACCCTACACTCTATACCATACACTCTATACCCTACACTCTACACTCTATTCCCTACACTCTATACCATACACTCTATACCCTACACTCAATACCCTACACTATACACTCTATACCCTACACTCTACACTCTATACCCTACACTCTACACTCTATACCCTACACTCTACACCCTACACTCTATACCATACACTCTACACTCTATACCCTACAATCTATACCCTACACTCTATACCCTACACTCTATACCCTACTCTCTATACCCTACACTCTACACTCTATACCCTACACTCTATACCATACACTCTATACCATACACTCTATACCCTACAGTCTATACCCTACACTCTACACTCTATACCATACACTCTATACCCTACACTCTATACCCTACACTCTACACTCTATACCCTACAATCTATACCCTACACTCTATACCCTACTCTATACCCTACACTCTACACTCTATACCCTACACTCTATACCCTACACTCTATACCCTACACTCTACACTATATACCCTACACTCTATACCCTACACTCTATACCCTACACTCTATACCCTACACTCTACACTCTATACCCTACACTCTATACCATACACTCTATACCCTACACTCTACACTTTATTCCCTACACTCTATACCATACACTCTATACCCTACACTCAATACCCTACACTATACACTCTATACCCTACACTCTACACTCTATAACATACACTCTATACCTTACACCCTATACCCTACACTCTACACTCTATACCCTACAATCTATACCCTACACTCTATACCCTACACTCTATACCCTACTCTCTATACCCTACACTCTACACTCTATACCCTACACTCTATACCCTACACTCTATACCCTACACTCTACACTCTATACCTTACACTCTATACCATACACTCTATACCCTACACTCTATACCCTACACTCTACACTCTATACCATACCCTCTATACCCTACACTCTATACCCTACACTCTACACTCTATACCATACCCTCTATACCCTACACTCTATACCATACACTCTACACTCTATACCCTACAATCTATACCCTACACTCTATACCCTACACTCTATACCCTACACTCTATACCCTACACTCTACACTCTATTCCCTACACTCTATACCATACACTCTATACCCTACACTCTATACCCTACACTATAAACTCTATACCCTACACTCTACACTCTATACCATACCCTCTATACCCTACACTCTATACCCTACACTCTACACTCTATACCATACCCTCTATACCCTACACTCTATACCCTACACTCTACACTCTATACCCTACAATCTATACCCTACACTCTATACCCTACACTCTACACTCTATACCCTACACTCTATTCCATACACTCTATACCCTACACTCTATACCCTACACTCTACACTCTATACCCTACACTCTACACTTTACACTCTATAACCTACACTCTATACCCTACACTCTATACTCTATACCCTACACTCTATACCGTACATTATACACTCTATACCCTACACTCTATACCCTACACTCTAATCCCTACACTCTACACTCTATACCCTACACTCTATACCCTACACTCTATACCCTACACTCTACACTCTATACCCTACACTCTATACCCTACACTCTATACCCTACACTCTATACCCTACACTCTACACTCTATACCCTACACTCTATACCATACACTCTATACCCTACACTCTACACTCTATTCCCTACACTCTATACCATACACTCTATACCCTACACTCAATACCCTACACTATACACTCTATACCCTACACTCTACACTCTATACCCTACACTCTACACTCTATACCCTACACTCTACACCCTACACTCTATACCATACACTCTACACTCTATACCCTACAATCTATACCCTACACTCTATACCCTACACTCTATACCCTACTCTCTATACCCTACACTCTACACTCTATACCCTACACTCTATACCATACACTCTATACCATACACTCTATACCCTACAGTCTATACCCTACACTCTACACTCTATACCATACACTCTATACCCTACACTCTATACCCTACACTCTACACTCTATACCCTACAATCTATACCCTACACTCTATACCCTACTCTATACCCTACACTCTACACTCTATACCCTACACTCTATACCCTACACTCTATACCCTACACTCTACACTCTATACCCTACACTCTATACCCTACACTCTATACCCTACACTCTATACCCTACACTCTACACTCTATACCCTACACTCTATACCATACACTCTATACCCTACACTCTACACTCTATTCCCTACACTCTATACCATACACTCTATACCCTACACTCAATACCCTACACTATACACTCTATACCCTACACTCTACACTCTATACCCTACACTCTACACTCTATACCCTACACTCTACACCCTACACTCTATACCATACACTCTATACCCTACACTCTACACTCTATACCCTAAACTCTATACCCTACACTCTATACCCTACACTCTATACCCTACACTCTACACTCTATACCCTACACTCTATACCCTACACTCTATACCCTACACTCTATACCCTACACTCTACACTCTATACCCTACACTCTATACCCTACAATCTATACCATACACTCTATACCATACACTCTATCCCCTACACTCTATACCATACACTCTACACTCTATACCCTACACTCTGCACTTTACACTCTATACCCTACACTCTATACTCTATACCCTACACTCTATACCGTACATTCTACACTCTATACCCTACACTCTAATCCCTACACTCTACACTCTATACACTACACTCTATACCCTACACTCTATACCCTACACTCTACACCCTACACTCTATACCCTACACTCTATACCCTACACTCTATACCCTACACTCTACACTCTATACCCTACACTCTATACCATACACTCTACACTCTATTCCCTACACTCTATACCATACACTCTATACCCTACACTCTATACCCTACACTATAAACTCTATACCCTACACTCTACACTCTATACCATACCCTCTATACCCTACACTCTATACCCTACACTCTACACTCTATACCATACCCTCTATACCCTACACTCTATACCCTACACTCTACACTCTATACCCTACAATCTATACCCTACACTCTATACCCTACACTCTATACCCTACACTCTATAACCTACACTCTACACTCTATTCCCTACACTCTACACCATACACTCTATACCCTACACTCTATACCCTACACTATAAACTCTATACCCTACACTCTACACTCTATACCATACCCTCTATACCCTACACTCTATACCCTAAACTCTACACTCTATACCATACCCTCTATACCCTACACTCTATACCCTACACTCTACACTCTATACCCTACAATCTATACCCTACACTCTATACCCTACACTCTACACCCTACACTCTATTCCATACACTCTATACCCTACACTCTATACCCTACACTCTACACTCTATACCCTACACTCTACACTTTACACTCTTTACCCTACACTCTATACCCTACACTCTATACTCTATACCCTACACTCTATACCGTACATTCTACACTCTATACCCTACACTCTATACCCTACACTCTAATCCCTACACTCTACACTCTATACCCTACACTCTATACCCTACACTCTATACCCTACACTCTACACTCTATACCCTACACTCTATACCCTACACTCTATACCCTACACTCTATACCCTACACTCTGCACTCTATACCCTACACTCTATACCATACACTCTATACCCTACACTCTACACTCTATTCCCTACACTCTATACCATACACTCTATACCCTACACTCAATACCCTACACTATACACTCTATACCCTACACTCTACACTCTATAACATACACTCTATACCTTACACCCTATACCCTACACTCTACACTCTATACCCTACAAACTATACCCTACACTCTATACCCTACACTCTATACCCTACTCTCTATACCCTACACTCTACACTCTATACCCTACACTCTATACCATACACTCTATACCATACACTCTATACCCTACAGTCTATACCCTACACTCTACACTCTATACCATACACTCTATACCCTACACTCTATACCCTACACTCTACACTCTATACCCTACAATCTATACCCTACACTCTATACCCTACTCTATACCCTACACTCTATACCCTACACTCTATAACATACACTCTATACACTACACTCTATACCTTGCACTCTATACCCTACACTCTGCAGTCTACAATCTATACCCTACACGCTACACTCTATACCCTACACTCTATAACAAACACTCTATACCCTACACTATATACCATACACTCTATACCATACACTCTATACCGTACACTCTATACCCTACACTCTACACTCTATACTCTACACTCTATACCCTACACTCTATACCCTACACTGTATACCCTACACTCTACACTCTATACCCTACACTCTACACTCTACACTCTATGCTCTACACTTTATACCCTACACTCTACACTCTATACCATACACTCTATACCCTACACTCTACACTCTATACCCTACACTCTACACTCTATGCCCTACACTTTATACCCTACACTCTACACTCTATACAATACACGCTATACCCTACACTCTACACTCTATACCCCACACTCTATAGCATACACTCTACACCCTACACTCTATACCATACACTCTAATCCCTACACTCTACACTCTATACCCTACACTCTATACCCTACACTCTACACTCTATTCCATACACGCTATACCCTACACTCTATACCCTACACTCTACACTCCACACTCTATTCCATACACTCTATACCCTACACTCTATACCCTATACTCTACACTCTATACCCTACACTCTACACTCTGCACTCTAAACTCTATACCTTACACTCTATTCCATACACTCTATACCCTACACTCTATACCCTACACTCTACACTCTATACCCTACACTATACACTTTACACACTATACCCTATACTCTATGCCCTACACTCTATACCGTACATTCTACACTCTATACCCTACACTCTATACCCTACACTCTAATCCCTACACTCTACACTCTATACCCTACACTCTATACCCTACACTCTATACCCTACACTCTACACTCTATATCCTACACTCTATACCCTACACTCTATACCCTACACTCTATACCCTACACTCTACACTCTATATCATACACTCTATACCCTACACTCTATACCCTACACTCTACACTCTATACCCTACACTCTATACCATACACTCTATACTCTACACTCTACACTCTATTCCCTATACTCTATACCATACACTCTATACCCTACACTATACACTCTATACCCTACACTCTACACTCTATACCATACACTCTATACCCTACACTCTATACCCTATACTCTACACTCTATACCCTACAATCTATACCCTACACTCTATACCCTACACTCTATACCCTACACTCTACACTATATACCCTACACTCTATACCATACACTCTATACCCTACACTCTATACCCTACACACTATACCCTACACTCTGCACTCTATACCCTACACTCTATAACATACACTCTATACCCTACACTCTACACCCAAAACTCTACACTCTATACCCTACACTCTATAACCTACACTCTATACCCTACACTCTATACCCTACTCTCTACATTTTATACCCTACATTCTACACTCTATACCCTACACTCTATACCCTACACTCTACACTCTCTACCCCACACTCTGCACTCTATACCCTACTCTCTAAACCCTACACTCTATACCCTACACTCTACACTCTATACCCTACACTCTATACCCTACACTCTATACCCTACACTCTACACTCTATACCCTACTCTCTAAACCCTACACTCTATACCTTACACTCTAAACCCTACACTCTACACTCTATACCCTACACTCTATACCCTACACTCTATACCCTACACTCTATACCCTACACTCTACACCCTACACTTTATACCTTACACTCTATACCCTACACTCTATACCATGCACTCTATACCCTACACTCTATACCCTACACTCTATACCCTACACTATACACTCTACATCATACACTCTATACCCTACCCTCTATACCCTACACTCTATACCCTACAATCTATCCCCTACACTCTACACCCTTCAATTTATACCTTACACTCTATACCCTACACTCTATACCCTACACCCTACGCAATATATACCTCACACTCTATACCCTACACTCTAAACTCTATACCCTACACTCTATTCCATACACTCTATACCCTACACTCTATACTCTACACTCTACACTCTATACCCTACACTCTACACTTTACACTCTATACCCTACACTCTATACCCTACACTCTATACTCTATACCCTACACTCTATACCGTACATTCTACACTCTATACCCCACACTCTATACCCTACACTCTAATCCCTACACTCTACACTCTATACCCTACACTCTATACCCTACACTCTACACTCTATACCCTACACTCTATACCCAACACTCTATACCCTACACTCTACACTCTATACCCTACACTCTGTACCATACATTCTATACCCTACACTCTACACTCTATTCCCTACACTCTATACCATACACTCTATACCCTACACTCTACACTCTATACCATACCCTCTATACCCTACACTCTATACCCTACACTCTACACTCTATACCCTACAATCTATACCCTACACTCTATACCCTACACTCTATACCCTACACTCTATACCCTACACTCTACACTCTATACCCTACACTCTATTCCATACACTCTATACCCTACACTCTATACCCTACACTCTACACTCTATACCCTACACTCTACACTTTACACTATATACCCTACACTCTATACCCTACACTCTATACTCTATACCCTACACTCTATACCGTACATTCTACACTCTATACCCTACACTCTATACCCTACACTCTAATCCCTACACTCTACACTCTATACCCTACACTCTATACCCTACACTCTATACCCTACACTCTACACTCTATACCCTACACTCTATACCCTACACCGTATACCCTACACTCTATACCCTACACTCTACTCTCTATACCCTACACTCTATACCATACACTCTATACCATACACTCTATACCCTACAGTCTATACCCTACACTCTACACTCTATACCCTACACTCTATACCCTACACTCTATACCCTACACTCTACTCTCTATACCCTACACTCTATACCATACACTCTATACCATACACTCTATACCCTACAGTCTATACCCTACACTCTACACTCTATACCCTACACTCTATACCCTACACTCTATACCCTACACTCTACACTCTATACCCTACACTCTATACCATACACTCTATACCATACACTCTATACCCTACAGTCTATACCCTACACTCTATACCCTACACTCTATACCCTACACTCTATACCCTACACTCTACACTCTATACCCTACACTCTATACCATACACTCTATACCCTACACTCTATACCCTACACTCTACACTCTAAACTGTATACCATACACTCTATACCCTACACTCTACACCCTACACTCTATACCATACACTCTATACCCTACACTCTACACTCTATACCCTACACTCTATACCCTACACTCTATCCCCTACACCCTACGCTCTATACCCTACACTCTATACCTTACACTCTACACTCTATACCCTACACTCTATTCCATACACTCTATACCCTACACTCTATACCCTACACTCTACATTCTATACCCTACACTCTACACTTTACACTCTATACCCTACACTCTATACCCTACACTCTATACTCTATACCCTACACTCTATACCGGACATTCTACACTCTATACCCTACACTCTATACCCTACACTCTAATCCCTACACTCTACACTCTATACCCTACACTCTATACCCTACACTCTATACCCTACACTCTATACCCTACACTCTATACCCTACACTCTACACTCTATACCCTACACTCTATACCCTACACTCTATACATTACACTCTACACTCTATACCCTACACTCTATACCATACACTCTATACCCTACACTCTACACTCTATTCCCTACACTCTATACCATACACTCTATACCCTACACTCAATACCCTACACTATACACTCTATACCCTACACTCTACACTCTATAACATACACTCTATACCTTACACCCTATACCCTACACTCTACACTCTATACCCTACAATCTATACCCTACACTCTATACCCTACACTCTATACCCTACTCTCTATACCCTACACTCTACACTCTATACCCTACACTCTATACCATACACTCTATACCATACACTCTATACCCTACAGTCTATACCCTACACTCTACACTCTATACCATACATTCTATACCCTACACTCTATACCCTACACTCTACACTCTATACCCTACAATCTATACCCTACACTCTATACCCTACTCTATACCCTACACTCTACACTCTATACCCTACACTCTATAACATACACTCTATACACTACACTCTATACCTTGCACTCTATACTCTACACTCTGCAGTCTACAATCTATACCCTACACGCTACACTCTATACCCTACACTCTATAACAAACACTCTATACCCTACACTATATACCATACACTCTATACCATACACTCTATACCGTACACTCTATACCCTACACTCTACACTCTATACTCTACACTCTATACCCTACACTCTATACCCTACACTGTATACCCTACACTCTACACTCTATACCCTACACTCTACACTCTACACTCTATGCTCTACACCTTATACCCTACACTCTACACTCTATACCATACACTCTATACCCTACACTCTACACTCTATACCCTACACTCTAAACTCTACACTCTATGCCCTACACTTTATACCCTACACTCTACACTCTATACCATACACTCTATACTCTACACTCTATACCATACACTCCACACCCTACACTCTATACCATACACGCTATACCCTACACTCTACACTCTATACCCCACACTCTATAGCATACACTCTACACCCTACACTCTATACCATACACTCTAATCCCTACACTCTACACTCTATACCCTACACTCTATACCCTACACTCTACACTCTATTCCATACACTCTATACCCTACACTCTATACCCTACACTCTACACTCCACACTCTATTCCATACACTCTATACCCTACACTCTATACCCTATACTCTACACTCTATACCCTACACTCTACACTCTGCACTCTAAACTCTATACCTTACACTCTATTCCATACACTCTATACCCTACACTCTATACCCTACACTCTACACTCTATACCCTACACTATACACTTAACACACTATACCCTATACTCTATACCCTACACTCTATACTCTATACCCTACACTCTATACCGTACATTCTACACTCTATACCCTACACTCTATACCCTACACTCTAATCCCTACACTCTACACTCTATACCCTACACTCTATACCCTACGCTCTATACCCTACACTCTACACTCTATATCCTACACTCTATACCCTACACTCTATACCCTACACTCTATACCCTACACTCTACACTCTATACCATACACTCTATACCCTACACTCTACACTCTATACCCTACACTCTACACTCTACACTCTATGCCCTACACTTTATACCCTACACTCTACACTCTATACCATACACTCTATACTCTATACTCTATACCATACACTCCACACCCTACACTCTATACCATACACGCTATACCCTACACTCTACACTCTATACCCCACACTCTATAGCATACACTCTACACCCTAAACTCTATACCATACACTCTAATCCCTACACTCTACACTCTATACCCTACACTCTATACCCTACACTCTACACTCTATTCCATACACTCTATACCCTACACTCTACACTCCACACTCTATTCCATACACTCTATACCCTACACTCTATACCCTATACTCTACACTCTATGCCCTACACTCTACACTCTGCACTCTAAACTCTATACCTTACACTCTATTCCATACACTCTATACCCTACACTCTATACCCTACAATCTACACTCTATACCCTACACTATACACTTTACACACTATACCCTATACTCTATACCCTACACTCTATACTCTATGCCCTACACTCTATACCGTACATTCTACACTCTGTACCCTACACTCTATACCCTACACTCTAATCCCTACACTCTACACTCTATACCCTACACTCTATACCCTACGCTCTATACCCTACACTCTACACTCTATATCCTACACTCTATACCCTACACTCTATACCCTACACTCTATACCCTACACTCTACACTCTATATCCTACACTCTATACCCTACACTCTATACCCTACACTCTACACTCTATACCCTACACTCTATACCATACACTCTATACTCTACACTCTACACTCCATTCCCTACACTCTATACCATACACTCTATACCCTACACTATACACTCTATACCCTACACTCTACACTCTATACCATACACTCTATACCCTACACTCTATACCCTATACTCTACACTCTATACCCTACAATCTATACCCTACACTCTATACCCTACACTCTATACCCTACACTCAACACTCTATACCCTACACTCTATACCATACACTCTATACCCTACACTCTATACCCTACACACTATACCCTACACTCTGCACTCTATACCCTACACTCTATAACATACACTCTATACCCTACACTCTACACCCAAAACTCTACACTCTATACCCTACACTCTATAACCTACAATCTATACCCTACACTCTATACCCTACTCTCTACACTTTATACCCTACACTCTACACTCTATACCCTACACTCTATACCCTACACTCTACACTCTCTACCCCACACTCTGCACTCTATACCCTACTCTCTAAACCCTACACTCTATACCCTACACTCTACACTCTATACCCTACACTCTATACCCTACACTCTACACTCTATACCCTACACTCTACACTCTATAGCCTACTCTCTAAACCCTACACGATATACCTTACACTCTATACCCAAAACTCTACACTCTATACCCTACACTCTATAACCTACAATCTATACCCTACACTCTATACCCTACTCTCTACACTTTATACCCTACACTCTACACTCTATACCCTACACTCTATACCCTACACTCTACACTCTCTACCCCACACTCTGCACTCTATACCCTACTCTCTAAACCCTACACTCTATACCCTACACTCTACACTCTATACCCTACACTCTATACCCTACACTCTACACTCTATACCCTACACTCTACACTCTATACCCTACACTCTATACCCTACACTCTATACACTACACTCTATACCCTACACTCTACACCCTACACTTTATACCTTACACTCTATACCCTACACTCTATACCATGCACTCTATACCCTACACTCTATACCCTACACTCTACACTCTACATCATACACTCTATACCCTACCCTCTATACCCTACACTCTATACCCTACAATCTATCCCCTACAATCTATCCCCTACATTCTACACCCTTCACTTTATACCTTACACTCTATACCCTACACTCTATACCCTACACCCTACGCTCTATACCTCACACTCTATACCCTACACTCTAAACTCTATACCCTACACTCTATTCCATACACTCTATACCCTACACTTTATACCCTACACTCTACACTCTATACCCTACACTCTACACTTTACACTCTATACCCTACACTCTATACCCTACACTCTATACTCTATACCCTACACTCTATACCGTACATTCTACACTCTATACCCCACACTTTATACCCTACACTCTAATCCCTACACTCTACACTCTATACCCTACACTCTACACTCTATACCCTACACTCTATACCCTACACTCTATACCCTACACTCTACACTCTATACCCTACATTCTATACCCTACACTCTACAATCTATTCCCTACACTCTATACCATACACTCTATACCCTACACTCTATACACTACACTCTACACATTATACCCTACACTCTATACCCTACCCTCTACACTCTATACCCTACACTCTATACCATACACTCTATACCCTACACTCTATACCCTACCCTCTACACTCTATACCCTACACTCTATACCCTACACTCCATACCCTACACTCTATACCCTACACTCTACACTTTATACCCTACACTCTATACCCTACACTCTATACCCTACACGCTATACCCTACACTCTATACCCTACACTCTATACCCTACACTCTATACCCTACACTCTACACCCTACACTCTATACCCTACACTCTATACCCTACACTCTACACCCTACATTCTACACTTTTCACTCTATACCCTACACTCTATACGCTACACTCTATACCCTACACTCTACACTTTATACCCTACACTCTATACCCTACACTCTATACCCTACACGCTATACCCTACACTCTATACCCTACACTCTATACCCTACACTCTATACCCTACACTCTACACTTTATACCCTACACTCTATACCCTACACTCTATACCCTACACGCTATACCCTACACTCTACACCTTACACTCTATACCCTACACTCTATACCCTACACTCTATACCCTACACTCTATACCCTACACTCTACACTCTATACCCTACAGTCTATACCCTACACGCTATACCCTACACTCTATACCCTACACTCTATACCCTACACTCTATACCCTACACTCTACACCCTACACTCTATACCCTACACTCTATACCCTACACTCTACACCCTACGTTCTACACTTTTCACTCTATACCCTACACTCTATACCCTACACTCTATACCCTACACTCTACACTTTATACCCTAGACTCTATACCCTACACTCTATACCCTACACGCTATACCCTACACTCTATACCCTACACTCTATACCCTACACTCTATTCCCTACACTCTATACCCTACACTCTACACTTTATACCCTACACTCTATACCCTACACTCTATACCCTACACGCTATACCCTACACTATACACCTTACACTCTATACCCTACACTCTATACCCTACACTCTATACCCTACACTCTATACCCTACACTCTACACTCTATACCCTACACTCTATACCCTACACTCTATACCCTACACTCTACACCATACACTCTATACCCTACCCTCTATACCTTACACTCTATACCCTACACTCTACACAGTATACCCTACACTCTATACCCTACACTCTATACCCTACACTCTACACTTTATACCCTACACTCTATACCCTACACTCTATACCCTACACTCTACACCATACACTCTATACCCTACCCTCTATACCTTACAATCTATACCCTACACTCTACACAGTATACCCTACACTCTATACCTTACACTCTACACTCTATACCCTACACTCTATACCATACACTCTATACCCTACACTCTATACCCTACACTCTACACTTTATACACTACACTCTATACCCTACACTCTATACCCTACACTCTACACCATACACTCTGTACCTTACCCTCTATACCTTACACTCTATACCCTACACTCTACACAGTATACCCTACACTCTATTCCCTACACTCTATACCCTACACTCTACACTTTATACCCTACACTCTATACCCTACACTCTATACCCTACACTCTACACTATACACTCTATACCCTGCCCTCTATACCTTACACTCTATACCCTACACTCTACACAGTATACCCTACACTCTATACCCTACACTCTACACTCTATACCCTACACTTTATACCATACACTCTATACCCTACACTCTATACCCTACACTCTACACTCTACACACTACACCATACACTCTATACCCTACCCTCTATACCTTACACTCTATACCCTACACTCTACACAGTATACCCTACACTCTATACCTTACACTCTACACTCTATACCCTACACTCTATACCATACACTCTATACCCTACACTCTATACCCTACACTCTACACTATACACTCTATACCCTACCCTCTATACCTTACACTCTATACCCTACACTCTACACAGTATACCCTACACTCTATTCCCTACACTCTATACCCTACACTCTACACTTTATACCCTACACTCTATACCCTACACTCTATACCCTACACTCTACACTATGCACTCTATACCCTACCCTCTATACCTTACACTCTATACCCTACACTCTACACAGTATACCCTACACTCTATACCGTACACTCTACACTCTATACCCTACACTTTATACCATACACTCTATACCCTACACTCTATACCCTACACTCTACACTCTACACACTATACCCTACACTCTATACCCTACACTCTATACCCTACACCCTACACTTTATACCCTACACTCTATACCCTACACTCTATACCCTACACTCTATACCCTACACTCTATACCCTACACTCTACACCCTACACTCTACACTCTATACCCTACACTCTATACCCTACACTCTATACCCTACACTCTATACCCTACACTCTACACTTTATACCCTACACTCTATACCCTACACTCTATACCCTACACTCTATACCCTCCACTCTATACCCTACACTCTACACTCTACACCCTACACTTTACACTCTATACCCTACACTCTATACCCTACACTCTACACTCTACACCCTACACTTTACACTCTATACCCTACACTCTATACCCTACACTCTACACTTTATACCCTACACTCTATACCCTACACTCTATACCCTACACGCTATACCCTACACTCTATACACTACACTCTATACCCTACACTCTATACCCTACACTCTACACCCTACACTCTATACCCTACACTCTACACTTTATACCCTACACTCTATACCCTACACTCTATACCCTACACGCTATACCCTACACTCTACACCTTACACTCTATACCCTACACTCTATACCCTACACTCTATACCCTACACTCTATACCCTACACTCTACACTCTATACCCTACACTCTATACCCTACACTCTATACCCTACACTCTACACCATACACTCTATACCCTACCCTCTATACCTTACACTCTATACCCTACACTCTACACAGTATACCCTACACTCTATACCCTACACTCTATACCCTACACTCTACACTTTATACCCTACACTCTATACCCTACACTCTACACCATACACTCTATACCCTACCCTCTATACCTTACACTCTATACCCTACACTCTACACAGTATACCCTACACTCTATACCTTACACTCTACACTCTATACCCTACACTCTATACCATACACTCTATACCCTACACTCTATACCCTACACTCTACACTTTATACACTACACTCTATACCCTACACTCTATACCCTACACTCTACACTATACACTCTGTACCTTACCCTCTATACCTTACACTCTATACCCTACACTCTACACAGTATACCCTACACTCTATTCCCTACACTCTATACCCTACACTCTACACTTTATACCCTACACTCTATACCCTACACTCTATACCCTACACTCTACACTATACACTCTATACCCTACCCTCTATACCTTACACTCTATACCCTACACTCTACACAGTATACCCTACACTCTATACCCTACACTCTACACTCTATACCCTACACTTTATACCATACACTCTATACCCTACACTCTATATCCTACACTCTACACACTACACCATACACTCTATACCCTACCCTCTATACCTTACACTCTATACCCTACACTCTACACAGTATACCCTACACTCTATACCTTACACTCTACACTCTATACCCTACACTCTGTACCATACACTCTATACCCTACACTCTATACCCTACACTCTACACTTTATACACTACACTCTATACCCTACACTCTATACCCTACACTATACACCATACACTCTGTACCTTACCCTCTATACCTTACACTCTATACCCTACACTCTACACAGTATACCCTACACTCTATTCCCTACACTCTATACCCTACACTCTACACTTTATACCCTACACTCTATATCCTACACTCTATACCCTACACTCTACACTATACACTCTATACCCTACCCTCTATACCTTACACTCTATACCCTACACTCTACACAGTATACCCTACACTCTATACCCTACACTCTACACTCTATACCCTACACTTTTTACCCTACACTCTATACCCTACACTCTATACCCTACACTCTACACTATACACTCTATACCCTACCCTCTATACCTTACACTCTATACCCTACACTCTACACAGTATACCCTACACTCTATACCCTACACTCTACACTCTATACCCTACACTTTATACCATACACTCTATACCCTACACTCTATATCCTACACTCTACACTCTACACACTACACCATACACTCTATACCCTACCCTCTATACCTTACACTCTATACCCTACACTCTACACAGTATACCCTACACTCTATACCTTACACTCTACACTCTATACCCCACACTCTGTACCATACACTCTATACCCTACACTCTATACCCTACACTCTACACTTTATACACTACACTCTATACCCTACACTCTATACCCTACACTATACACCATACACTCTGTACCTTACCCTCTATACCTTACACTCTATACCCTACACTCTACACAGTATACCCTACACTCTATTCCCTACACTCTATACCCTACACTCTACACTTTATACCCTACACTCTATATCCTACACTCTATACCCTACACTCTACACTATACACTCTATACCCTACCCTCTATACCTTACACTCTATACCCTACACTCTACACAGTATACCCTACACTCTATACCCTACACTCTACACTCTATACCCTACACTTTATACCATACACTCTATACCCTACACTCTATACCCTACACTCTACACTCTACACACTATACCCTACACTCTATACCCTACACTCTATACCCTACACCCTACACTTTATACCCTACACTCTATACCCTACACTCTATACCCTACACTCTATACCCTACACTCTATACCCTACACTCTACACTCTACACTCTATACCCTACACTCTATACCCTACACTCTATACCCTACACTCTATACCCTACACTCTACACTTTATACCCTACACTCTATACCCTACACTCTATACCCTACACTCTATACCCTCCACTCTATACCCTACACTCTACACTCTACACCCTACACTTTACACTCTATACCCTACACTCTATACCCTACACTCTATACCCTACACTCTATACCCTACACTCTATACCCTACACTCTACACTCTATACCCTACACTCTATACCCTACAGTCTATACCATACACTCTATACCATACACTCTATACCATACACTCTATCCCCTACACCCTACACTTTACACTCTATACCCTACACTCTATACCCTACACTCTACACTCTACACCCTACACTTTACACTCTATACCCTACACTCTATACCCTACACTCTACACTTTATACCCTACACTCTATACCTTACACTCTATACCCTACACTCTATACCCTACACGCTATACCCTACACTCTATACACTACACTCTATACCCTACACTCTATACCCTACACTCTACACCCTACACTCTATACCCTACACCCTATACCCTACACTCTATACCCTACACTCTACACCCTACACTCTATACCCTACACTCTATACCCTACACTCTATACCCTACACTCTACACTCTATACCCTACACTCTATACCCTACAGTCTATACCATACACTCTATACCATACACTCTATACCATACACTCTATCCCCTACACTCTATACCATACACTCTACACTCTATACCCTACACTCTATACCCTACACTCTACACCTTACACTATATACCCTACACTCTACACTCTATACCCTACACTCTCTACCCTACACTCTATACCATACACTCTATACCATACACTCTATCCCCTACACTCTATACCATACACTTTACACCCTATACCCTACTTTCTATACCCTACACTCTACACTCTATACCCTACACTCTATACCCTACACTCTACACTCTATACCCTACACTCTACACCCTACACTCTATACCATACACTCTATACCCTACACTCTACACTCTATACCCTACACTCTATACCCTACACTCTATACCCTACACTCTATACCCTACACTCTATACCCTACACTCTACACTCTATACCCTACACTCTATACCCTACACTCTATACCATACACTCTATACCATACACTCTATCCCCTACACTCTATACCATACACTTTACACCCTATACCCTACTTTCTATACCCTACACTCTACACTCTATACCCTACACTCTATACCCCACACTCTACACTCTATACCCTACACTCTACACTCTATACCCTACACTCTACACCCTACACTCTATACCATACACTCTATACCCTACACTCTACACTCTATACCCTACACTCTATACCCTACACTCTATACCCTACACTCTATACCCTACACTCTACACTCTATACCCTACACTCTATACCCTACACTCTATACCCTACACTCTATACCCTACACTCTACACTCTATACCCTACACTCTATACCCTACAATCTATACCATACACTCTATACCATACACTCTATCCCCTACACTCTATACCATACACTCTACACTCTATACCCTACACTCTGCACTTTACACTCTATCCCCTACACTCTATACTCTATACCCTACACTCTATACCGTACATTCTACACTCTATACCCTACACTCTACACTCTATACCCTACACTCTACACTCTATACCCTACACTCTACACCCTACACTCTATACCATACACTCTATACCCTACACTCTACACTCTATACACTAAACTCTATACCCTACACTCTATACCCTACACTCTATACCCTACACTATATACCCTACACTCTACACTCTATACCCTACACTCTATACCCTACAATCTATACCATACACTCTATACCATACACTCTATCCCCTACACTCTATACCATACACTCTACACTCTATACCCTACACTCTGCACTTTACACTCTATACCCTACACTCTATACTCTACACCCTACACTCTATACCGTACATTCTACACTCTATACCCTACACTCTATACCCTACACTCTAATCCCTACACTCTACACTCTATACCCTACACTCTATACCCTACACTCTATACCCTACACTCTACACCCTACACTCTATACCCTACACTCTATACCCTACACTCTATACCCTACACTCTACACTCTATACCCTACACTCTATACCATACACTCTACACTCTATTCCCTACACTCTATACCATACACTCTATACCCTACACTCTATACCCTACACTATAAACTCTATACCCTACACTCTACACTCTATACCATACCCTCTATACCCTACACTCTATACCCTACACTCTACACTCTATACCATACCCTCTATACCCTACACTCTATACCCTACACTCTACACTCTATACCCTACAATCTATACCCTACACTTTATACCCTACACTCTATACCCTACACTCTATACCCTACACTCTACACTCTATTCCCTACACTCTACACCATACACTCTATACCCTACACTCTATACCCTACACTATAAACTCTATACCCTACACTCTACACTCTATACCATACTCTCTATACCCTACACTCTATACCCTACACTCTACACTCTATACCCTACAATCTATACCCTACACTCTATACCCTACACTCTACACTCTATACCCTACACTCTATTCCATACACTCTATACCCTACACTCTATACCCTACACTCTACACTCTATACCCTACACTCTACACTTTACACTCTATACCCTACACTCTATACCCTACACTCTACACTCTATACCCTACACTCTATACCGTACATTCTACACTCTATACCCTACACTCTATACCCTACACTCTAATCCCTACACTCTACACTCTATACCCTACACTCTATACCCTACACTCTACACTCTATACCCTACACTCTATACCCTACACTCTATACCCTACACTCTGCACTCTATACCCTACACTCTATACCATACACTCTATACCGTACACTCTACACTCTATTCCCTACACTCTATACCATATACTCTATACCCTACACTCAATACCCTACACTATACACTCTATACCCTACACTCTACACTCTATAACATACACTCTATACCTTACACCCTATACCCTACACTCTACACTCTATACCCTACAATCAATACCCTACACTCTATACCCTACACTCTATACCCTACTCTCTATACCCTACACTCTACACTCTATACCCTACACTCTATACCATACACTCTATACCATACACTCTATACCCTACAGTCTATACCCTACACTCTACACTCTATACCATACACTCTATACCCTACACTCTATACCCTACACTCTACACTCTATACCCTACAATCTATACCCTACACTCTATACCCTACTCTATACCCTACACTCTATACCCTACACTCTATAACATACACTCTATACACTACACTCTATACCTTGCACTCTATACCCTACACTCTGCAGTCTACAATCTATACCCTACACGCTACACTCTATACCCTACACTCTATAACAAACACTCTATACCCTACACTATATACCATACACTCTATACCATACACTCTATACCGTACACTCTATACCCTACACTCTACACTCCATACCCTACACTCTATACCCTACACTCTACACTTTATACCCTACACTCTATACCCTACACTCTATACCCTACACGCTATACCCTACACTCTATACCCTACACTCTATACCCTACACTCTATACCCTACACTCTACACCCTACACTCTATACCCTACACTCTATACCCTACACTCTACACCCTACATTCTACACTTTTCACTCTATACCCTACACTCTATACGCTACACTCTATACCCTACACTCTACACTTTATACCCTACACTCTATACCCTACACTCTATACCCTACACGCTATACCCTACACTCTATACCCTACACTCTATACCCTACACTCTATACCCTACACTCTACACTTTATACCCTACACTCTATACCCTACACTCTATACCCTACACGCTATACCCTACACTCTACACCTTACACTCTATACCCTACACTCTATACCCTACACTCTATACCCTACACTCTATACCCTACACTCTACACTCTATACCCTACAGTCTATACCCTACACGCTATACCCTACACTCTATACCCTACACTCTATACCCTACACTCTATACCCTACACTCTACACCCTACACTCTATACCCTACACTCTATACCCTACACTCTACACCCTACGTTCTACACTTTTCACTCTATACCCTACACTCTATACCCTACACTCTATACCCTACACTCTACACTTTATACCCTAGACTCTATACCCTACACTCTATACCCTACACGCTATACCCTACACTCTATACCCTACACTCTATACCCTACACTCTATACCCTACACTCTATACCCTACACTCTACACTTTATACCCTACACTCTATACCCTACACTCTATACCCTACACGCTATACCCTACACTATACACCTTACACTCTATACCCTACACTCTATACCCTACACTCTATACCCTACACTCTATACCCTACACTCTACACTCTATACCCTACACTCTATACCCTACAATCTATACCCTACACTCTACACCATACACTCTATACCCTACCCTCTATACCTTACACTCTATACCCTACACTCTACACAGTATACCCTACACTCTATACCCTACACTCTATACCCTACACTCTACACTTTATACCCTACACTCTATACCCTACACTCTATACCCTACACTCTACACCATACACTCTATACCCTACCCTCTATACCTTACAATCTATACCCTACACTCTACACAGTATACCCTACACTCTATACCTTACACTCTACACTCTATACCCTACACTCTATACCATACACTCTATACCCTACACTCTATACCCTACACTCTACACTTTATACACTACACTCTATACCCTACACTCTATACCCTACACTCTACACCATACACTCTGTACCTTACCCTCTATACCTTACACTCTATACCCTACACTCTACACAGTATACCCTACACTCTATTCCCTACACTCTATACCCTACACTCTACACTTTATACCCTACACTCTATACCCTACACTCTATACCCTACACTCTACACTATACACTCTATACCCTGCCCTCTATACCTTACACTCTATACCCTACACTCTACACAGTATACCCTACACTCTATACCCTACACTCTACACTCTATACCCTACACTTTATACCATACACTCTATACCCTACACTCTATACCCTACACTCTACACTCTACACACTACACCATACACTCTATACCCTACCCTCTATACCTTACACTCTATACCCTACACTCTACACAGTATACCCTACACTCTATACCTTACACTCTACACTCTATACCCTACACTCTATACCATACACTCTATACCCTACACTCTATACCCTACACTCTACACTATACACTCTATACCCTACCCTCTATACCTTACACTCTATACCCTACACTCTACACAGTATACCCTACACTCTATTCCCTACACTCTATACCCTACACTCTACACTTTATACCCTACACTCTATACCCTACACTCTATACCCTACACTCTACACTATGCACTCTATACCCTACCCTCTATACCTTACACTCTATACCCTACACTCTACACAGTATACCCTACACTCTATACCGTACACTCTACACTCTATACCCTACACTTTATACCATACACTCTATACCCTACACTCTATACCCTACACTCTACACTCTACACACTATACCCTACACTCTATACCCTACACTCTATACCCTACACCCTACACTTTATACCCTACACTCTATACCCTACACTCTATACCCTACACTCTATACCCTACACTCTACACCCTACACTCTACACTCTATACCCTATACTCTATACCCTACACTCTATACCCTACACTCTATACCCTACACTCTACACTTTATACCCTACACTCTATACCCTACACTCTATACCCTACACTCTATACCCTCCACTCTATACCCTACACTCTACACTCTACACCCTACACTTTACACTCTATACCCTACACTCTATACCCTACACTCTACACTCTACACCCTACACTTTACACTCTATACCCTACACTCTATACCCTACACTCTACACTTTATACCCTACACTCTATACCCTACACTCTATACCCTACACTCTATACCCTACACGCTATACCCTACACTCTATACACTACACTCTATACCCTACACTCTATACCCTACACTCTACACCCTACACTCTATACCCTACACTCTACACTTTATACCCTACACTCTATACCCTACACTCTATACCCTACACGCTATACCCTACACTCTACACCTTACACTCTATACCCTACACTCTATACCCTACACTCTATACCCTACACTCTATACCCTACACTCTACACTCTATACCCTACACTCTATACCCTACACTCTATACCCTACACTCTACACCATACACTCTATACCCTACCCTCTATACCTTACACTCTATACCCTACACTCTACACAGTATACCCTACACTCTATACCCTACACTCTATACCCTACACTCTACACTTTATACCCTACACTCTATACCCTACACTCTACACCATACACTCTATACCCTACCCTCTATACCTTACACTCTATACCCTACACTCTACACAGTATACCCTACACTCTATACCTTACACTCTACACTCTATACCCTATACTCTATACCATACACTCTATACCCTACACTCTATACCCTACACTCTACACTTTATACACTACACTCTATACCCTACACTCTATACCCTACACTCTACACTATACACTCTGTACCTTACCCTCTATACCTTACACTCTATACCCTACACTCTACACAGTATACCCTACACTCTATTCCCTACACTCTATACCCTACACTCTACACTTTATACCCTACACTCTATACCCTACACTCTATACCCTACACTCTACACTATACACTCTATACCCTACCCTCTATACCTTACACTCTATACCCTACACTCTACACAGTATACCCTACACTCTATACCCTACACTCTACACTCTATACCCTACACTTTATACCATACACTCTATACCCTACACTCTATATCCTACACTCTACACTCTACACACTACACCATACACTCTATACCCTACCCTCTATACCTTACACTCTATACCCTACACTCTACACAGTATACCCTACACTCTATACCTTACACTCTACACTCTATACCCTACACTCTGTACCATACACTCTATACCCTACACTCTATACCCTACACTCTACACTTTATACACTACACTCTATACCCTACACTCTATACCCTACACTATACACCATACACTCTGTACCTTACCCTCTATACCTTACACTCTATACCCTACACTCTACACAGTATACCCTACACTCTATTCCCTACACTCTATACCCTACACTCTACACTTTATACCCTACACTCTATATCCTACACTCTATACCCTACACTCTACACTATACACTCTATACCCTACCCTCTATACCTTACACTCTATACCCTACACTCTACACAGTATACCCTACACTCTATACCCTACACTCTACACTCTATACCCTACACTTTATACCCTACACTCTATATTCTACACTCTATACCCTACACTCTACACTATACACTCTATACCCTACCCTCTATACCTTACACTCTATACCCTACACTCTACACAGTATACCCTACACTCTATACCCTACACTCTACACTCTATACCCTACACTTTATACCATACACTCTATACCCTACACTCTATATCCTACACTCTACACTCTACACACTACACCATACACTCTATACCCTACCCTCTATACCTTACACTCTATACCCTACACTCTACACAGTATACCCTACACTCTATACCTTACACTCTACACTCTATACCCTACACTCTGTACCATACACTCTATACCCTACACTCTATACCCTACACTCTACACTTTATACACTACACTCTATACCCTACACTCTATACCCTACACTATACACCATACACTCTGTACCTTACCCTCTATACCTTACACTCTATACCCTACACTCTACACAGTATACCCTACACTCTATTCCCTACACTCTATACCCTACACTCTACACTTTATACCCTACACTCTATATCCTACACTCTATACCCTACACTCTACACTATACACTCTATACCCTACCCTCTATACCTTACACTCTATACCCTACACTCTACACAGTATACCCTACACTCTATACCCTACACTCTACACTCTATACCCTACACTTTATACCATACACTCTATACCCTACACTCTATACCCTACACTCTACACTCTACACACTATACCCTACACTCTATACCCTACACTCTATACCCTACACCCTACACTTTATACCCTACACTCTATACCCTACACTCTATACCCTACACTCTATACCCTACACTCTATACCCTACACTCTACACTCTACACTCTATACCCTACACTCTATACCCTACACTCTATACCCTACACTCTATACCCTACACTCTACACTTTATACCCTACACTCTATACCCTACACTCTATACCCTACACTCTATACCCTCCACTCTATACCCTACACTCTACACTCTACACCCTACACTTTACACTCTATACCCTACACTCTATACCCTACACTCTACACTCTACACCCTACACTTTACACTCTATACCCTACACTCTATACCCTACACTCTACACTTTATACCCTACACTCTATACCTTACACTCTATACCCTACACTCTATACCCTACACGCTATACCCTACACTCTATACACTACACTCTATACCCTACACTCTATACCCTACACTCTACACCCTACACTCTATACCCTACACCCTATACCCTACACTCTATACCCTACACTCTACACCCTACACTCTATACCCTACACTCTATACCCTACACTCTATACCCTACACTCTACACTCTATACCCTACACTCTATACCCTACAGTCTATACCATACACTCTATACCATACACTCTATACCATACACTCTATCCCCTACACTATATACCATACACTCTACACTCTATACCCTACACTCTATACCCTACACTCTACACCTTACACTATATACCCTACACTCTACACTCTATACCCTACACTCTCTACCCTACACTCTATACCATACACTCTATACCATACACTCTATACCATACACTCTATCCCCTACACTCTATACCATACACTTTACACCCTATACCCTACTTTCTATACCCTACACTCTACACTCTATACCCTACACTCTATACCCTACACTCTACACTCTATACTCTACACTCTACACCCTACACTCTACACCCTACACTCTATACCATACACTCTATACCCTACACTCTACACTCTATACCCTACACTCTATACCCTACACTCTATACCCTACACTCTATACCCTACACTCTATACCCTACACTCTACACTCTATACCCTACACTCTATACCCTACACTCTATACCATACACTCTATACCATACACTCTATCCCCTACACTCTATACCATACACTTTACACCCTATACCCTACTTTCTATACCCTACACTCTACACTCTATACCCTACACTCTATACCCCACACTCTACACTCTATACCCTACACTCTACACTCTATACCCTACACTCTACACCCTACACTCTATACCATACACTCTATACCCTACACTCTACACTCTATACCCTACACTCTATACCCTACACTCTATACCCTACACTCTATACCCTACACTCTACACTCTATACCCTACACTCTATACCCTACACTCTATACCCTACACTCTATACCCTACACTCTACACTCTATACCCTACACTCTATACCCTACAATCTATACCATACACTCTATACCATACACTCTATCCCCTACACTCTATACCATACACTCTACACTCTATACCCTACACTCTGCACTTTACACTCTATCCCCTACACTCTATACTCTATACCCTACACTCTATACCGTACATTCTACACTCTATACCCTACACTCTACACTCTATACCCTACACTCTACACTCTATACCCTACACTCTACACCCTACACTCTATACCATACACTCTATACCCTACACTCTACACTCTATACCCTAAACTCTATACCCTACACTCTATACCCTACACTCTATACCCTACACTATATACCCTACACTCTACACTCTATACCCTACACTCTATACCCTACAATCTATACCATACACTCTATACCATACACTCTATCCCCTACACTCTATACCATACACTCTACACTCTATACCCTACACTCTGCACTTTACACTCTATACCCTACACTCTATACTCTACACCCTACACTCTATACCGTACATTCTACACTCTATACCCTACACTCTATACCCTACACTCTAATCCCTACACTCTACACTCTATACCCTACACTCTATACCCTACACTCTATACCCTACACTCTACACCCTACACTCTATACCCTACACTCTATACCCTACACTCTATACCCTACACTCTACACTCTATACCCTACACTCTATACCATACACTCTACACTCTATTCCCTACACTCTATACCATACACTCTATACCCTACACTCTATACCCTACACTATAAACTCTATACCCTACACTCTACACTCTATACCATACCCTCTATACCCTACACTCTATACCCTACACTATACACTCTATACCATACCCTCTATACCCTACACTCTATACCCTACACTCTACACTCTATACCCTACAATCTATACCCTACACTTTATACCCTACACTCTATACCCTACACTCTATACCCTACACTCTACACTCTATTCCCTACACTCTACACCATACACTCTATACCCTACACTCTATACCCTACACTATAAACTCTATACCCTACACTCTACACTCTATACCATACTCTCTATACCCTACACTCTATACCCTACACTCTACACTCTATACCCTACAATCTATACCCTACACTCTATACCCTACACTCTACACTCTATACCCTACACTCTATTCCATACACTCTATACCCTACACTCTATACCCTACACTCTACACTCTATACCCTACACTCTACACTTTACACTCTATACCCTACACTCTATACCCTACACTCTATACTCTATACCCTACACTCTATACCGTACATTCTACACTCTATACCCTACACTCTATACCCTACACTCTAATCCCTACACTCTACACTCTATACCCTACACTCTATACCCTACACTCTACACTCTATACCCTACACTCTATACCCTACACTCTATACCCTACACTCTATACCCTACACTCTGCACTCTATACCCTACACTCTATACCATACACTCTATACCGTACACTCTACACTCTATTCCCTACACTCTATACCATATACTCTATACCCTACACTCAATACCCTACACTATACACTCTATACCCTACACTCTACACTCTATAACATACACTCTATACCTTACACCCTATACCCTACACTCTACACTCTATACCCTACATTCAATACCCTACACTCTATACCCTACACTCTATACCCTACTCTCTATACCCTACACTCTACACTCTATACCCTACACTCTATACCATACACTCTATACCATACACTCTATACCCTACAGTCTATACCCTACACTCTACACTCTATACCATACACTCTATACCCTACACTCTATACCCTACACTCTACACTCTGTACCCTACAATCTATACCCTACACTCTATACCCTACTCTATACCCTACACTCTATACCCTACACTCTATAACATACACTCTATACACTACACTCTATACCTTGCACTCTATACCCTACACTCTGCAGTCTACAATCTATACCCTACACGCTACACTCTATACCCTACACTCTATAACAAACACTCTATACCCTACACTATATACCATACACTCTATACCATACACTCTATACCGTACACTCTATACCCTACACTCTACACTTTATACTCTACACTCTATACCCTACACTCTGTACCCTACACTGTATACCCTACACTCTACACTCTATACCCTACACTCTACACTCTACACTCTATGCTCTACACTTTATACCCTACACTCTACACTCTATACCATACACTCTATACCCTACACTCTACACTCTATACCCTACACTCTACACTCTATGCCCTACACTTTATACCCTACACTCTACACTCTATACCATACACGCTATACCCTACACTCTACACTCTATACCCCACACTCTATAGCATACACTCTACACCCTACACTCTATACCATACACTCTAATCCCTACACTCTACACTCTATACCCTACACTCTATACCCTACACTCTACACTCTATTCCATACACTCTATACCCTACACTCTATACCCTACACTCTACACTCCACACTCTATTTCATACACTCTATACCCTACACTCTATACCCTATACTCTACACTCTATACCCTACACTCTACACTCTGCACTCTAAACTCTATACCTTACACTCTATTCCATACACTCTATACCCTACACTCTATACCCTACACTCTACACTCTATACCCTACACTATACACTTTACACACTATACCCTATACTCTATACCCTACACTCTATACCGTACATTCTAAACTCTATACCCTACACTCTATACCCTACACTCTAATCCCTACACTCTACACCCTACACTCTATACCCTACACTCTATACCCTACACTCTACACTCTATATCCTACACTCTATACCCTACACTCTATACCCTACACTCTATACCCTACACTCTACACTCTATATCCTACACTCTATACCCTACACTCTATACCCTACACTCTATACCCTACACTCTATACCATACACTCTATACTCTACACTCTACACTCTATTCCCTATACTCTATACCATACACTCTATACCCTACACTATACACTCTATACCCTACACTCTACACTCTATACCATACACTCTATACCCTACACTCTATACCCTATACTCTACACTCTATACCCTACAATCTATACCCTACACTCTATACCCTACACTCTATACCCTACACTCTACACTCTATACCCTACACTCTATACCATACACTCAATACCCTACACTCTATACCCTACACACTATACCCTACACTCTGCACTCTATACCCTACACTCTATAACATACACTCTATACCCTACACTCTACACCCAAAACTCTACACTCTATACCCTACACTCTATAACCTACACTCTATACCCTACACTCTATACCCTACTCTCTACATTTTATACCCTACATTCTACACTCTATACCCTACACTCTATACCCTACACTCTACACTCTCTACCCCACACTCTGCACTCTATACCCTACTCTCTAAACCCTACACTCTATACCCTACACTCTACACTCTATACCCTACACTCTATACCCTACACTCTATACCCTACACTCTACACTCTATACCCTACTCTCTAAACCCTACACTCTATACCTTACACTCTAAACCCTACACTCTACACTCTATACCCTACACTCTATACCCTACACTCTATACCCTACACTCTATACCCTACACTCTACACCCTACACTTTATACCTTACACTCTATACCCTACACTCTATACCATGCACTCTATACCCTACACTCTATACCCTACACTCTATACCCTACACTCTACACTCTACATCATACACTCTATACCCTACCCTCTATACCCTACACTCTATACCCTACAATCTATCCCCTACACTCTACACCCTTCAATTTATACCTTACACTCTATACCCTACACTCTATACCCTACACCCTACGCAATATATTCCTCACACTCTATACCCTACACTCTAAACTCTATACCCTACACTCTATTCCATACACTCTATACCCTACACTCTATACCCTACACTCTACACTCTATACCCTACACTCTACACTTTACACTCTATACCCTACACTCTATACCCTACACTCTATACTCTATACCCTACACTCTATACCGTACATTCTACACTCTATACCCCACACTCTATACCCTACACTCTATTCCCTACACTCTACACTCTATACCCTACACTCTATACCCTACACTCTACACTCTATACCCTACACTCTATACCCAACACTCTATACCCTACACTCTACAATCTATACCCTACACTCTGTACCATACATTCTATACCCTACACTCTACACTCTATTCCCTACACTCTATACCCTACACTCTATACCCTACACTCTACACTCTATACCATACCCTCTATACCCTACACTCTATACCCTACACTCTACACTCTATACCCTACAATCTATACCCTACACTCTATACCCTACACTCTATACCCTACACTCTATACCCTACACTCTACACTCTATACCCTACACTCTATTCCATACACTCTATACCCTACACTCTATACCCTACACTCTACACTCTATACCCTACAATCTACACTTTACACTATATACCCTACACTCTATACCCTACACTCTATACTCTATACCCTACACTCTATACCGTACATTCTACACTCTATACCCTACACTCTATACCCTACACTCTAATCCCTACACTCTACACTCTATACCCTACACTCTATACCCTACACTCTATACCCTACACTCTACAATATATACCCTACACTCTATACCCTACACCCTATACCCTACACTCTATACCCTACACTCTACTCTCTATACCCTACACTCTATACCATACACTCTATACCATACACTCTATACCCTACAGTCTATACCCTACACTCTACACTCTATACCCTACACTCTATACCCTACACTCTATACCCTACACTCTACTCTCTATACCCTACACTCTATACCATACACTCTATACCATACACTCTATACCCTACAGTCTATACCCTACACTCTACACTCTATACCCTACACTCTATACCCTACACTCTATACCCTACACTCTACACTCTATACCCTACACTCTATACCATACACTCTATACCATACACTCTATACCCTACAGTCTATACCCTACACTCTACACTCTATACCCTACACTCTATACCCTACACTCTATACCCTACACTCTACACTCTATACCCTACACTCTATACCATACATTCTATACCCTACACTCTATACCCTACACTCTACACTCTAAACTGTATACCATACACTCTATACCCTACACTCTACACCCTACACTCTATACCATACACTCTATACTCTACACTCTACACTCTATACCCTACACTCTATACCCTACACTCTATCCCCTACACCCTACGCTCTATACCCTACACTCTATACCTTACACTCTACACTCTATACCCTACACTCTATTCCATACACTCTATACCCTACACTCTATACCCTACACTCTACATTCTATACCCTACACTCTACACTTTACACTCTATACCCTACACTCTATACCCTACACTCTATACTCTATACCCCACACTCTATACCGGACATTCTACACTCTATACCCTACACTCTATACCCTACACTCTAATCCCTACACTCTACACTCTATACCCTACACTCTATACCCTACACTCTATACCCTACACTCTATACCCTACACTCTATACCCTACACTCTACACTCTATACCCTACACTCTATACCCTACACTCTGTACCCTACACTCTATACATTACACTCTACACTCTATACCCTACACTCTATACCATACACTCTATACCCTACACTCTACACTCTATTCCCTACACTCTATACCATACACTCTATACCCTACACTCAATACCCTACACTATACACTCTATACCCTACACTCTACACTCTATAACATACACTCTATACCTTACACCCTATACCCTACACTCTACACTCTATACCCTACAATCTATACCCTACACTCTATACCCTACACTCTATACCCTACTCTCTATACCCTACACTCTACACTCTATACCCTACACTCTATACCATACACTCTATACCATACACTCTATACCCTACAGTCTATACCCTACACTCTACACTCTATACCCTACACTCTATACCCTACACTCTATACCCTACACTCTACACTCTATACCCTACACTCTATACCATACATTCTATACCCTACACTCTATACCCTACACTCTACACTCTAAACTGTATACCATACACTCTATACCCTACACTCTACACCCTACACTCTATACCATACACTCTATACTCTACACTCTACACTCTATACCCTACACTCTATACCCTACACTCTATCCCCTACACCCTACGCTCTATACCCTACACTCTATACCTTACACTCTACACTCTATACCCTACACTCTATTCCATACACTCTATACCCTACACTCTATACCCTACACTCTACATTCTATACCCTACACTCTACACTTTACACTCTATACCCTACACTCTATACCCTACACTCTATACTCTATACCCCACACTCTATACCGGACATTCTACACTCTATACCCTACACTCTATACCCTACACTCTAATCCCTACACTCTACACTCTATACCCTACACTCTATACCCTACACTCTATACCCTACACTCTATACCCTACACTCTATACCCTACACTCTACACTCTATACCCTACACTCTATACCCTACACTCTATCCCCTACACCCTACGCTCTATACCCTACACTCTATACCTTACACTCTACACTCTATACCCTACACTCTATACCCTACACTCTGTACCCTACACTCTATACATTACACTCTACACTCTATACCCTACACTCTATACCATACACTCTATACCCTACACTCTACACTCTATTCCCTACACTCTATACCATACACTCTATACCCTACACTCAATACCCTACACTATACACTCTATACCCTACACTCTACACTCTATAACATACACTCTATACCTTACACCCTATACCCTACACTCTACACTCTATACCCTACAATCTATACCCTACACTCTATACCCTACACTCTATACCCTACTCTCTATACCCTACACTCTACACTCTATACCCTACACTCTATACCATACACTCTATACCATACACTCTATACCCTACAGTCTATACCCTACACTCTACACTCTATACCATACATTCTATACCCTACACTCTATACCCTACACTCTACACTCTATACCCTACAATCTATACCCTACACTCTATACCCTACTCTATACCCTACACTCTACACTCTATACCCTACACTCTATAACATACACTCTATACACTACACTCTATACCTTGCACTCTATACTCTACACTCTGCAGTCTACAATCTATACCCTACACGCTACACTCTATACCCTACACTCTATAACAAACACTCTATACCCTACACTATATACCATACACTCTATACCATACACTCTATACCGTACACTCTATACCCTACACTCTACACTCTATACTCTACACTCTATACCCTACACTCTATACCCTACACTGTATACCCTACACTCTACACTCTATACCCTACACTCTACACTCTACACTCTATGCTCTACACTTTATACCCTACACTCTACACTCTATACCATACACTCTATACCCTACACTCTACACTCTATACCCTACACTCTACACTCTACACTCTATGCCCTACACTTTATACCCTACACTCTACAGTCTATACCATACACTCTATACTCTACACTCTATACCATACACTCCACACCCTACACTCTATACCATACACGCTATACCCTACACTCTACACTCTATACCCCACACTCTATAGCATACACTCTACACCCTACACTCTATACCATACACTCTAATCCCTACACTCTACACTCTATACCCTACACTCTATACCCTACACTCTACACTCTATTCCATACACTCTATGCCCTACACTCTATACCCTACACTCTACACTCCACACTCTATTCCATACACTCTATACCCTACACTCTATACCCTATACTCTACACTCTATACCCTACACTCTACACTCTGCACTCTAAACTCTATACCTTACACTCTATTCCATACACTCTATACCCTACACTCTATACCCTACACTCTACACTCTATACCCTACACTATACACTTAACACACTATACCCTATACTCTATACCCTACACTCTATACTCTATACCCTACACTCTATACCGTACATTCTACACTCTATACCCTACACTCTATACCCTACACTCTAATCCCTACACTCTACACTCTATACCCTACACTCTATACCCTACGCTCTATACCCTACACTCTACACTCTATATCCTACACTCTATACCCTACACTCTATACCCTACACTCTATACCCTACACTCTACACTCTATACCATACACTCTATACCCTACACTCTACACTCTATACCCTACACTCTACACTCTACACTCTATGCCCTACACTTTATACCCTACACTCTACACTCTATACCATACACTCTATACTCTACACTCTATACCATACACTCCACACCCTACACTCTATACCATACACGCTATACCCTACACTCTACACTCTATACCCCACACTCTATAGCATACACTCTACACCCTACACTCTATACCATACACTCTAATCCCTACACTCTACACTCTATACCCTACACTCTATACCCTACACTCTACACTCTATTCCATACACTCTATACCCTACACTCTACACTCCACACTCTATTCCATACACTCTATACCCTACACTCTATACCCTATACTCTACACTCTATGCCCTACACTCTACACTCTGCACTCTAAACTCTATACCTTACACTCTATTCCATACACTCTATACCCTACACTCTAATCCCTACACTCTACACTCTATACCCTACACTCTATACCCTACGCTCTATACCCTACACTCTACACTCTATATCCTACACTCTATACCCTACACTCTATACCCTACACTCTATACCCTACACTCTACACTCTATATCCTACACTCTATACCCTACACTCTATACCCTACACTCTACACTCTATACCCTACACTCTATACCATACACTCTATACTCTACACTCTACACTCCATTCCCTACACTCTATACCATACACTCTATACCCTACACTATACACTCTATACCCTACACTCTACACTCTATACCATACACTCTATACCCTACACTCTATACCCTATACTCTACACTCTATACCCTACAATCTATACCCTACACTCTATACCCTACACTCTATACCCTACACTCAACACTCTATACCCTACACTCTATACCATACACTCTATACCCTACACTCTATACCCTACACTCTATAACATACACTCTATACCCTACACTCTACACCCAAAACTCTACACTCTATACCCTACACTCTATAACCTACAATCTATACCCTACACTCTATACCCTACTCTCTACACTTTATACCCTACACTCTACACTCTATACCCTACACTCTATACCCTACACTCTACACTCTCTACCCCACACTCTGCACTCTATACCCTACTCTCTAAACCCTACACTCTATACCCTACACTCTACACTCTATACCCTACACTCTATACCCAACACTCTATACCCTACACTCTACAATCTATACCCTACACTCTGTACCATACATTCTATACCCTACACTCTACACTCTATTCCCTACACTCTATACCCTACACTCTATACCCTACACTCTACACTCTATACCATACCCTCTATACCCTACACTCTATACCCTACACTCTACACTCTATACCCTACAATCTATACCCTACACTCTATACCCTACACTCTATACCCTACACTCTATACCCTACACTCTACACTCTATACCCTACACTCTATTCCATACACTCTATACCCTACACTCTATACCCTACACTCTACACTCTATACCCTACAATCTACACTTTACACTATATACCCTACACTCTATACCCTACACTCTATACTCTATACCCTACACTCTATACCCTACACTCTACACTCTATACCCTACACTCTATTCCATACACTCTATACCCTACACTCTATACCCTACACTCTACACTCTATACCCTACAATCTACACTTTACACTATATACCCTACACTCTATACCCTACACTCTACACTCTATACCCTACACTCTATACCCTACACTCTAATCCCTACACTCTACACTCTATACCCTACACTCTATACCCTACACTCTATACCCTACACTCTACACTATATACCCTACACTCTATACCCTACACCCTATACCCTACACTCTATACCCTACACTCTACTCTCTATACCCTACACTCTATACCATACACTCTATACCATACACTCTATACCCTACAGTCTATACCCTACACTCTACACTCTATACCCTACACTCTATACCATACACACTATACCCTACACTCTACTCTATATACCCTACACTCTATACCATACACTCTATACCATACACTCTATACCCTACAGTCTATACCCTACACTCTACACTCTATACCCTACACTCTATACCCTACACTCTACACTCTATACCCTACACTCTATACCATACACTCTATACCATACACTCTATACCCTACAGTCTATACCCTACACTCTACACTCTATACCCTACACTCTATACCCTACACTCTATACCCTACACTCTACACTCTATACCCTACACTCTATACCATACACTCTATACCCTACACTCTATACCCTACACTCTACACTCTAAACTGTATACCATACACTCTATACCCTACACTCTACACCCTACACTCTATACCATACACTCTATACTCTACACTCTACACTCTATACCCTACACTCTATACCCTACACTCTATCCCCTACACCCTACGCTCTATACCCTACACTCTATACCTTACACTCTACACTCTATACCCTACACTCTATTCCATACACTCTATACCCTACACTCTATACCCTACACTCTACATTCTATACCCTACACTCTACACTTTACACTCTATACCCTACACTCTATACCCTACACTCTATACTCTATACCCCACACTCTATACCGGACATTCTACACTCTATACCCTACACTCTATACCCTACACTCTAATCCCTACACTCTACACTCTATACCCTACACTCTATACCCTACACTCTATACCCTACACTCTATACCCTACACTCTATACCCTACACTCTACACTCTATACCCTACACTCTATACCCTACACTCTGTACCCTACACTCTATACATTACACTCTACACTCTATACCCTACACTCTATACCATACACTCTATACCCTACACTCTACACTCTATTCCCTACACTCTATACCATACACTCTATACCCTACACTCAATACCCTACACTATACACTCTATACCCTACACTCTACACTCTATAACATACACTCTATACCTTACACCCTATACCCTACACTCTACACTCTATACCCTACAATCTATACCCTACACTCTATACCCTACACTCTATACCCTACTCTCTATACCCTACACTCTACACTCTATACCCTACACTCTATACCGTACACTCTATACCATACACTCTATACCCTACAGTCTATACCCTACACTCTCCACTCTATACCATACATTCTATACCCTACACTCTATACCCTACACTCTACACTCTATACCCTACAATCTATACCCTACACTCTATACCCTACTCTATACCCTACACTCTACACTCTATACCCTACACTCTATAACATACACTCTATACACTACACTCTATACCTTGCACTCTATACTCTACACTCTGCAGTCTACAATCTATACCCTACACGCTACACTCTATACCCTACACTCTATAACAAACACTCTATACCCTACACTATATACCATACACTCTATACCATACACTCTATACCGTACACTCTATACCCTACACTCTACACTCTATACTCTACACTCTATACCCTACACTCTATACCCTACACTGTATACCCTACACTCTACACTCTATACCCTACACTCTACACTCTACACTCTATGCTCTACACTTTATACCCTACACTCTACACTCTATACCATACACTCTATACCCTACACTCTACACTCTATACCCTACACTCTACACTCTACACTCTATGCCCTACACTTTATACCCTACACTCTACACTCTATACCATACACTCTATACTCTACACTCTATACCATACACTCCACACCCTACACTCTATACCATACACGCTATACCCTACACTCTACACTCTATACCCCACACTCTATAGCATACACTCTACACCCTACACTCTATACCATACACTCTAATCCCTACACTCTACACTCTATACCCTACACTCTATACCCTACACTCTACACTCTATTCCATACACTCTATACCCTACACTCTATACCCTACACTCTACACTCCACACTCTATTCCATACACTCTATACCCTACACTCTATACCCTATACTCTACACTCTATACCCTACACTCTACACTCTGCACTCTAAACTCTATACCTTACACTCTATTCCATACACTCTATACCCTACACTCTATACCCTACACTCCACACTCTATACCCTACACTATACACTTAACACACTATACCCTATACTCTATACCCTACACTCTATACTCTATACCCTACACTCTATACCGTACATTCTACACTCTATACCCTACACTCTATACCCTACACTCTAATCCCTACACTCTACACTCTATACCCTACACTCTATACCCTACGCTCTATACCCTACACTCTACACTCTTTATCCTACACTCTATACCCTACACTCTATACCCTACACTCTATACCCTACACTCTACACTCTATACCATACACTCTATACCCTACACTCTACACTCTATACCCTACACTCTACACTCTACACTCTATGCCCTACACTTTATACCCTACACTCTACACTCTATACCATACACTCTATACTCTACACTCTATACCATACACTCCACACCCTACACTCTATACCATACACGCTATACCCTACACTCTACACTCTATACCCCACACTCTATAGCATACACTCTACACCCTACACTCTATACCATACACTCTAATCCCTACACTCTACACTCTATACCCTACACTCTATACCCTACACTCTACACTCTATTCCATACACTCTATACCCTACACTCTACACTCCACACTCTATTCCATACACTCTATACCCTATACTCTACACTCTATGCCCTACACTCTACACTCTGCACTCTAAACTCTATACCTTACACTCTATTCCATACACTCTATACCCTACACTCTATACCCTACAATCTACACTCTATACCCTACACTATACACTTTACACACTATACCCTATACTCTATACCCTACACTCTATACTCTATACCCTACACTCTATACCGTACATTCTACACTCTATACCCTACACTCTATACCCTACACTCTAATCCCTACACTCTACACTCTATACCCTACACTCTATACCCTACGCTCTATACCCTACACTCTACACTCTATATCCTACACTCTATACCCTACACTCTATACCTTACACTCTATACCCTACTCTCTACACTCTATATCCTACACTCTATACCCTACACTCTATACCCTACACTCTATACCCTACACTCAACACTCTATACCCTACACTCTATACCATACACTCTATACCCTACACTCTATACCCTACACACTATACCCTACACTCTGCACTCTATACCCTACACTCTATAACATACACTCTATACCCTACACTCTACACCCAAAACTCTACACTCTATACCCTACACTCTATAACCTACAATCTATACCCTACACTCTATACCCTACTCTCTACACTTTATACCCTACACTCTACACTCTATACCCTACACTCTATACCCTACACTCTACACTCTCTACCCCACACTCTGCACTCTATACCCTACTCTCTAAACCCTACACTCTATACCCTACACTCTACACTCTATACCCTACACTCTATACCCAACACTCTATACCCTACACTCTACAATCTATACCCTACACTCTGTACCATACATTCTATACCCTACACTCTACACTCTATTCCCTACACTCTATACCCTACACTCTATACCCTACACTCTACACTCTATACCATACCCTCTATACCCTACACTCTATACCCTACACTCTACACTCTATACCCTACACTCTATACCCTACACTCTATACCCTACACTCTATACCCTACACTCTATACCCTACACTCTACACTCTATACCCTACACTCTATTCCATACACTCTATACCCTACACTCTATACCCTACACTCTACACTCTATACCCTACAATCTACACTTTACACTATATACCCTACACTCTATACCCTACACTCTATACTCTATACCCTACACTCTATACCGTACATTCTACACTCTATACCCTACACTCTATACCCTACACTCTAATCCCTACACTCTACACTCTATACCCTACACTCTATACCCTACACTCTATACCCTACACTCTACACTATATACCCTACACTCTATACCCTACACCCTATACCCTACACTCTATACCCTACACTCTACTCTCTATACCCTACACTCTATACCATACACTCTATACCATACACTCTATACCCTACAGTCTATACCCTACACTCTACACTCTATACCCTACACTCTATACCCTACACTCTATACCCTACACTCTACTCTCTATACCCTACACTCTATACCATACACTCTATACCATACACTCTATACCCTACAGTCTATACCCTACACTCTACACTCTATACCCTACACTCTATACCCTACACTCTATACCCTACACTCTACACTCTATACCCTACACTCTATACCATACACTCTATACCATACACTCTATACCCTACAGTCTATACCCTACACTCTACACTCTATACCCTACACTCTATACCCTACACTCTATACCCTACACTCTACACTCTATACCCTACACTCTATACCATACACTCTATACCCTACACTCTATACCCTACACTCTACACTCTAAACTGTATACCATACACTCTATTCCCTACACTCTACACCCTACACTCTATACCATACACTCTATACCCTACACTCTATACCCTACACTCTATCCCCTACACCCTACGCTCTATACCCTACACTCTATACCTTACACTCTACACTCTATACCCTACACTCTATTCCATACACTCTATACCCTACACTCTATACCCTACACTCTACATTCTATACCCTACACTCTACACTTTACACTCTATACCCTACACTCTATACCCTACACTCTATACTCTATACCCCACACTCTATACCGGACATTCTACACTCTATACCCTACACTCTATACCCTACACTCTAATCCCTACACTCTACACTCTATACCCTACACTCTATACCCTACACTCTATACCCTACACTCTATACCCTACACTCTATACCCTACACTCTACACTCTATACCCTACACTCTATACCCTACACTCTGTACCCTACACTCTATACATTACACTCTACACTCTATACCCTACACTCTATACCATACACTCTATACCCTACACTCTACACTCTATTCCCTACACTCTATACCATACACTCTATACCCTACACTCAATACCCTACACTATACACTCTATACCCTACACTCTACACTCTATAACATACACTCTATACCTTACACCCTATACCCTACACTCTACACTCTATACCCTACAATCTATACCCTACACTCTATACCCTACACTCTATACCCTACTCTCTATACCCTACACTCTACACTCTATACCCTACACTCTATACCATACACTCTATACCATACACTCTATACCCTACAGTCTATACCCTACACTCTACACTCTATACCATACATTCTATACCCTACACTCTATACCCTACACTCTACACTCTATACCCTACAATCTATACCCTACACTCTATACCCTACTCTATACCCTACACTCTACACTCTATACCCTACACTCTATAACATACACTCTATACACTACACTCTATACCTTGCACTCTATACTCTACACTCTGCAGTCTACAATCTATACCCTACACGCTACACTCTATACCCTACACTCTATAACAAACACTCTATACCCTACACTATATACCATACACTCTATACCATACACTCTATACCGTACACTCTATACCCTACACTCTACACTCTATACTCTACACTCTATACCCTACACTCTATACCCTACACTGTATACCCTACACTCTACACTCTATACCCTACACTCTACACTCTACACTCTATGCTCTACACTTTATACCCTACACTCTACACTCTATACCATACACTCTATACCCTACACTCTACACTCTATACCCTACACTCTACACTCTACACTCTATGCCCTACACTTTATACCCTACACTCTACACTCTATACCATACACTCTATACTCTACACTCTATACCATACACTCCACACCCTACACTCTATACCATACACGCTATACCCTACACTCTACACTCTATACCCCACACTCTATAGCATACACTCTACACCCTACACTCTATACCATACACTCTAATCCCTACACTCTACACTCTATACCCTACACTCTATACCCTACACTCTACACTCTATTCCATACACTCTATACCCTACACTCTATACCCTACACTCTACACTCTATTCCATACACTCTATACCCTACACTCTATACCCTACACTCTACACTCCACACTCTATTCCATACACTCTATACCCTACACTCTATACCCTATACTCTACACTCTATACCCTACACTCTACACTCTGCACTCTAAACTCTATACCTTACACTCTATTCCATACACTCTATACCCTACACTCTATACCCTACACTCTACACTCTATACCCTACACTATACACTTAACACACTATACCCTATACTCTATACCCTACACTCTATACTCTATACCCTACACTCTATACCGTACATTCTACACTCTATACCCTACACTCTATACCCTACACTCTAATCCCTACACTCTACACTCTATACCCTACACTCTATACCCTACGCTCTATACCCTACACTCTACACTCTATATCCTACACTCTATACCCTACACTCTATACCCTACACTCTATACCCTACACTCTACACTCTATACCATACACTCTATACCCTACACTCTACACTCTATACCCTACACTCTACACTCTACACTCTATGCCCTACACTTTATACCCTACACTCTACACTCTATACCATACACTCTATACTCTACACTCTATACCATACACTCCACACCCTACACTCTATACCATACACGCTATACCCTACACTCTACACTCTATACCCCACACTCTATAGCATACACTCTACACCCTACACTCTATACCATACACTCTAATCCCTACACTCTACACTCTATACCCTACACTCTATACCCTACACTCTACACTCTATTCCATACACTCTATACCCTACACTCTACACTCCACACTCTATTCCATACACTCTATACCCTACACTCTATACCCTATACTCTACACTCTATGCCCTACACTCTACACTCTGCACTCTAAACTCTATACCTTACACTCTATTCCATACACTCTATACCCTACACTCTATACCCTACAATCTACACTCTATACCCTACACTATAGACTTTACACACTATACCCTATACTCTATACCCTACACTCTATACTCTATACCCTACACTCTATACCGTACATTCTACACTCTATACCCTACACTCTATACCCTACACTCTAATCCCTACACTCTACACTCTATACCCTACACTCTATACCCTACGCTCTATACCCTACACTCTACACTCTATATCCTACACTCTATACCCTACACTCTATACCCTACACTCTATACCCTACACTCTACACTCTATATCCTACACTCTATACCCTACACTCTATACCCTACACTCTACACTCTATACCCTACACTCTATACCATACACTCTATACTCTACACTCTACACTCCATTCCCTACACTCTATACCATACACTCTATACCCTACACTATACACTCTATACCCTACACTCTACACTCTATACCATACACTCTATACCCTACACTCTATACCCTATACTCTACACTCTATACCCTACAATCTATACCCTACACTCTATACCCTACACTCTATACCCTACACTCAACACTCTATACCCTACACTCTATACCATACACTCTATACCCTACACTCTATACCCTACACACTATACCCTACACTCTGCACTCTATACCCTACACTCTATAACATACACTCTATACCCTACACTCTACACCCAAAACTCTACACTCTATACCCTACACTCTGTAACCTACAATCTATACCCTACACTCTATACCCTACTCTCTACACTTTATACCCTACACTCTACACTCTATACCCTACACTCTATACCCTACACTCTACACTCTCTACCCCACACTCTGCACTCTATACCCTACTCTCTAAACCCTACACTCTATACCCTACACTCTACACTCTATACCCTACACTCTATACCCTACACTCTACACTCTATACCCTACTCTCTAAACCCTACACGATATACCTTACACTCTATACCCTACACTCTACACTCTATACCCTACACTCTACACCCTACACTTTATACCTTACACTCTATACCCTACACTCTATACCATGCACTCTATACCCTACACTCTATACCCTACACTCTACACTCTACATCATACACTCTATACCCTACCCTCTATACCCTACACTCTATACCCTACAATCTATCCCTACATTCTACACCCTTCACTTTATACCTTACACAATATACCCTACACTCTATACCCTACACCCTACGCTCTATACCTCACACTCTATACCCTACACTCTAAACTCTATACCCTACACTCGATTCCATACACTCTATACCCTACACATTATACCCTACACTCTACACTCTATACCCTACACTCTATACCCTACCCTCTATACCCTACACTCTATACCCTACAATCTATCCCTACATTCTACACCCTTCACTTTATACCTTACACAATATACCCTACACTCTATACCCTACACCCTACGCTCTATACCTCACACTCTATACCCTACACTCTAAACTCTATACCCTACACTCGATTCCATACACTCTATACCCTACACATTATACCCTACACTCTACACTCTATACCCTACACTCTACACTTTACACTCTATACCCTACACTCTATACCCTACACTCTATACTCTATACCCTACACTCTCTACCGAACATTCTACACTCTATACCCCACACTTTATACCCTACACTCTAATCCCTACACTCTACACTCTATACCCTACACTCTACACTCTATACCCTACACTCTATACCCTACACTATATACTCTACACTCTATACCCTACATTCTATACCCTACCCTCTACACTCTATACCCTACACTCTATACCATACACTCTATACCCTACACTCTATACCCTACACTCTACACTCTATACCCTACACTCTATACCCTACACTCTATACCCTACTCTCTACACTTTATAACCTACACTCTATACCCTACACTCTATACCCTACACTCTATACCCTACACTCTACACCCTACACTCTACACTTTACACTCTATACCCTACACTCTATACCCTACACTCTATACCCTACACTCTACACTTTATACCCTACACTCTATACCCTACACTCTATACCCTACACGCTATACCCTACACTCTATACCCTACACTCTATACCCTACACTCTATACCCTACACTCTACACCCTACACTCTATACCCTACACTCTATACCCTACACTCTACACCCTACATTCTACACTTTTCACTCTATACCCTACACTCTATACCCTACACTCTATACCCTACACTCTACACTTTATACCCTACACTCTATACCCTACACTCTATACCCTACACGCTATACCCTACACTCTATACCCTACACTCTATACCCTACACTCTATACCCTACAGTCTACACTTTATACCCTACACTCTATACCCTACACTCTATACCCTACACGCTGTACCCTACACTCTACACCTTACACTCTATACCCTACACTCTATACCCTACACTCTATACCCTACACTCTATACCCTACACTCTAAACTCTATACCCTACACTCTATACCCTACACTCTATACCCTACACTCTACACCATACACGCTATACCCTACCCTCTATACCTTACACTCTATACCCTACACTCTACACAGTATACCCTACACTCTATACCCTACACTCTATACCCTACACTCTACACTTTATACCCTACACTCTATACCCTAAACTCTATACCCTACACTCTACACCATACACTCTATACCCTACCCTCTATACCTTACACTCTATACCCTACACTCTACACAGTATACCCTACACTCTATACCTTACACTCTACACCCTATACCCTACACTCTATACCATACACTCTATACCCTACACTCTATACCCTACACTCTACACTTTATACACTACACTCTATACCCTACACTCTATACCCTACACTCTACACCATACACTCTGTACCTTACCCTCTATACCTTACACTCTATACCCTACACTCTACACAGTATACCCTACACTCTATTCCCTACACTCTATACCCTACACTCTACACTTTATACCCTACACTCTATACCCTACACTCTATACCCTACACTATACACTCTATACCCTACCCTCTATACCTTACACTCTATACCCTACACTCTACACAGTATACCCTACACTCTATACCCTACACTCTACACTCTATACCCTACACTTTATACCATACACTCTATACCCTACATTCTATACCCTACACTCTACACTCTACACACTACACCATACACTCTATACCCTACCCTCTATACCTTACACTCTATACCCTACACTCTACACAGTATACCCTACACTCTATACCTTACACTCTACACTCTATACCCTACACTCTATACCATACACTCTATACCCTACACTCTATACCCTACACTCTACACTTTATACACTACACTCTATACCCTACACTCTATACCCTACACTCTACACCATACACTCTGTACCTTACCCTCTATACCTTACACTCTATACCCTACACTCTACACAGTATACCCTACACTCTATTCCCTACACTCTATACCCTACACTCTACACTTTATACCCTACACTCTATACCCTACACTCTATACCCTACACTCTACACTATACACTCTATACCCTACCCTCTATACCTTACACTCTATACCCTACACTCTACACAGTATACCCTACACTCTATACCCTACACTCTACACTCTATACCCTACACTTTATACCATACACTCTATACCCTACACTCTATACCCTACACTCTACACTCTACACACTATACCCTACACTCTATACCCTACACCCTACACTTTATACCCTACACTCTATACCCTACACTCTATACCCTACACTCTATACCCTACACTCTATACCCTACACTCTACACCCTACACTCTACACTCTATACCCTACACTCTATACCCTACACTCTATACCTACACTCTATACCCTACACTCTACACTTTATACCCTACACTCTATACCCTACACTCTATACCCTACACTCTATACCCTCCACTCTATACCCTACACTCTACACTCTACACCCTACACTTTACACTCTATACCCTACACTCTATACCCTACACTCTACACTCTACACCCTACACTTTACACTCTATACCCTACACTCTATACCCTACACTCTACACTTTATACCCTACACTCTATACCCTACACTCTATACCCTACACTCTATACCCTACACGCTATACCCTACACTCTATACACTACACTCTATACCCTACACTCTATACCCTACACTCTACACCCTACACTCTATACCCTACACTCAAGATTCAAGATTCAAGATTCAAAGAAGCTTTATTGGCAGGACCAAATACACATCAGTTTTGCCAAAGCAAGTGTATAGAGGCAATAGGGATAGGGACTGAGGGGATGTTGGGTAGGAGCTGTGGGGGGAGGTGGATGGGGCAGATCCAGGTTGGGGGCTATAGTCCATGGCATAGGGGAGGTGGATGGGGCAGATCCAGGTTGGGGGCTATAGTCCATGGCATAGGGGAGGTGGATGGGGCAGGTTCAGGTTGGGGGCTATAGTCCATGGCATAGGGGAGGTGGATGGGGCAGGTCCATTGTGGGGGCTATAGTCCATGGCATAGGGGAGGTGGATGGGGCAGATCCAGGTTGGGGGCTATAGTCCATGGCATCATAGTTCTCTTTCTCGCAGTCTATGGCATTCGCTCACATACCGCGCTGCTATCTCCACCGCTCTCTCTTCTTCTCCCAGCAAGATATATGTTTTCTCTTCCTCCTTCATGGTGATGAAGTCTGGGAAGAGATGTGAGAGTCTCCTGAAGTGAGTGTCCCTCACTGCTGAGTATTTGGAGCAGTGTAGCAGGAAGTGGGTTTCGTCCTCTATGGCCTCCTGGTCACAGTGTTGGCACAGTCTTTCCTCCCTGGGCTTGTAGCTCTGCCTGTGTCGGCCACATTCGATGGCCAGACTGTGGGCACTGAGTCTATATCGGCTCAGGATCTGGCGGTCTCTGGGGTCACTCTACACTCTACACTCTACACTTTATACCCTACACTCTATACCCTACACTCTATACCCTACACGCTATACCCTACACTCTACACCTTACACTCTATACCCTACACTCTATACCCTACACTCTATACCCTACACTCTATACCCTACACTCTACACTCTATACCCTACACTCTATACCCTACACTCTATACCCTACACTCTACACCATACACTCTATACCCTACCCTCTATACCTTACACTCTATACCCTACACTCTACACAGTATACCCTAAACTCTATACCTTACACTCTACACTCTATACCCTACACTCTATACCATACACTCTATACCCTACACTCTATACCCTACACTCTACACTTTATACACTACACTCTATACCCTACACTCTATACCCTACACTCTACACCATACACTCTGTACCTTACCCTCTATACCTTACACTCTATACCCTACACTCTACACAGTATACCCTACACTCTATTCCCTACACTCTATACCCTACACTCTACACTTTATACCCTACACTCTATACCCTACACTCTATACCCTACACTCTACACTATACACTCTATACCCTACCCTCTATACCTTACACTCTATACCCTACACTCTACACAGTATACCCTACACTCTATACCCTACACTCTACACTCTATACCCTACACTTTATACCATACACTCTATACCCTACACTCTATACCCTACACTCTACACTCTACACACTACACCATACACTCTATACCCTACCCTCTATACCTTACACTCTATACCCTACACTCTAAACAGTATACCCTACACTCTATACCTTACACTCTACACTCTATACCCTACACTCTATACCATACACTCTATACCCTACACTCTATACCCTACACTCTACACTTTATACACTACACTCTATACCCTACACTCTATACCCTACACTCTACACCATACACTCTGTACCTTACCCTCTATACCTTACACTCTATACCCTACACTCTACACAGTATACCCTACACTCTATTCCCTACACTCTATACCCTACACTCTACACTTTATACCCTACAATCTATACCCTACACTCTATACCCTACACTCTACACTATACACTCTATACCCTACCCTCTATACCTTACACTCTATACCCTACACTCTACACAGTATACCCTACACTCTATACCCTACACTCTACACTCTATACCCTACACTTTATACCATACACTCCATACCCTACACTCTATACCCTACACTCTACACTCTACACACTATACCCTACACTCTATACCCTACACTCTATACCCTACACCCTACACTTTATACCCTACACTCTATACCCTACACTCTATACCCTACACTCTATACCCTACACTCTACACTCTACACTCTATACCCTACACTCTATACCCTACACTCTATACCCTACACTCTATACCCTACACTCTACACTTTATACCCTACACCCTACACTCTATACCCTACACTCTATACCCTCCACTCTATACCCTACACTCTACACTCTACACCCTACACTTTACACTCTATACCCTACACTCTATACCCTACACTCTACACTTTATACCCTACACTCTATACCCTACACTCTATACCCTACACTCTATACCCTACACGCTATACCCTACACTCTATACACTACACTCTATACCCTACACTCTATACCCTACACTCTACACCCTACACTCTATACCCTACACCCTATACCCTACACTCTATACCCTACACTCTACACCCTACACTCTATACCCTACACTCTATACCCTACACTCTATACCCTACACTCTACACTCTATACCCTACACTCTATACCGTACAATCTATACCATACACTCTATACCATACACTCTATACCATACACTCTATCCCCTACACTCTATACCATACACTCTACACTCTATACCCTACACTCTATACCCTACACTCTACACCCTACACTATATACCCTACACTCTACACTCTATACCCTACACTCTCTACCCTACACTCTATACCATACACTCTATACCCTACACTCTATACCCTACACTCTACACTCTATACCCTACACTCTACACTCTATACCCTACACTCTACACCCTACACTCTATACCATACACTCTATACCCTACACTCTACACTCTATACCCTACACTCTATACCATACACTCCATACCCTACACTCTATACCCTACACTCTACACTCTACACACTATACCCTACACTCTACACTCTATACCCTACACTCTACACTCTATACCCTACACTCTACACCCTACACAGTATACCCTACACTCTATACCCTACACTCTACACTCTATACCCTACACTTTATACCATACACTCCATACCCTACACTCTATACCCTACACTCTACACTCTACACACTATACCCTACACTCTATACCCTACACTCTATACCCTACACCCTACACTTTATACCCTACACTCTATACCCTACACTCTATACCCTACACTCTATACCCTACACTCTATACCCTACACTCTACACTCTACACTCTATACCCTACACTCTATACCCTACACTCTATACCCTACACTCTACACTTTATACCCTACACCCTACACTCTATACCCTACACTCTATACCCTCCACTCTATACCCTACACTCTACACTATACACTCTATACCCTACCCTCTATACCTTACACTCTATACCCTACACTCTACACAGTATACCCTACACTCTATACCCTACACTCTACACTCTATACCCTACACTTTATACCATACACTCCATACCCTACACTCTATACCCTACACTCTACACTCTACACACTATACCCTACACTCTATACCCTACACTCTATACCCTACACCCTACACTTTATACCCTACACTCTATACCCTACACTCTATACCCTACACTCTATACCCTACACTCTACACTCTACACTCTATACCCTACACTCTATACCCTACACTCTATACCCTACACTCTATACCCTACACTCTACACTTTATACCCTACACCCTACACTCTATACCCTACACTCTATACCCTCCACTCTATACCCTACACTCTACACTCTACACCCTACACTTTACACTCTATACCCTACACTCTATACCCTACACTCTACACTTTATACCCTACACTCTATACCCTACACTCTATACCCTACACTCTATACCCTACACGCTATACCCTACACTCTATACACTACACTCTATACCCTACACTCTATACCCTACACTCTACACCCTACACTCTATACCCTACACCCTATACCCTACACTCTATACCCTACACTCTACACCCTACACTCTATACCCTACACTCTATACCCTACACTCTATACCCTACACTCTACACTCTATACCCTACACTCTATACCGTACAATCTATACCATACACTCTATACCATACACTCTATACCATACACTCTATCCCCTACACTCTATACCATACACTCTACACTCTATACCCTACACTCTATACCCTACACTCTACACCCTACACTATATACCCTACACTCTACACTCTATACCCTACACTCTCTACCCTACACTCTATACCATACACTCTATACCCTACACTCTATACCCTACACTCTACACTCTATACCCTACACTCTACACTCTATACCCTACACTCTACACCCTACACTCTATACCATACACTCTATACCCTACACTCTACACTCTATACCCTACACTCTATACCATACACTCCATACCCTACACTCTATACCCTACACTCTACACTCTACACACTATACCCTACACTCTACACTCTATACCCTACACTCTACACTCTATACCCTACACTCTACACCCTACACAGTATACCCTACACTCTATACCCTACACTCTACACTCTATACCCTACACTTTATACCATACACTCCATACCCTACACTCTATACCCTACACTCTACACTCTACACACTATACCCTACACTCTATACCCTACACTCTATACCCTACACCCTACACTTTATACCCTACACTCTATACCCTACACTCTATACCCTACACTCTATACCCTACACTCTATACCCTACACTCTACACTCTACACTCTATACCCTACACTCTATACCCTACACTCTATACCCTACACTCTACACTTTATACCCTACACCCTACACTCTATACCCTACACTCTATACCCTCCACTCTATACCCTACACTCTACACTCTACACCCTACACTTTACACTCTATACCCTACACTCTACACTCTACACCCTACACTTTACACTCTATACCCTACACTCTATACCCTACACTCTACACTTTATACCCTACACTCTATACCCTACACTCTATACCCTACACTCTATACCCTACACGCTATACCCTACACTCTATACACTACACTCTATACCCTACACTCTATACCCTACACTCTACACCCTACACTCTATACCCTACACTCAAGATTCAAGATTCAAGATTCAAAGAAGCTTTATTGGCAGGACCAAATACACATCAGTTTTGCCAAAGCAAGTGTATAGAGGCAATAGGGATAGGGACTGAGGGGATGTTGGGTAGGAGCTGTGGGGGGAGGTGGATGGGGCAGATCCAGGTTGGGGGCTATAGTCCATGGCATAGGGGAGGTGGATGGGGCAGATCCAGGTTGGGGGCTATAGTCCATGGCATAGGGGAGGTGGATGGGGCAGGTTCAGGTTGGGGGCTATAGTCCATGGCATAGGGGAGGTGGATGGGGCAGGTCCATTGTGGGGGCTATAGTCCATGGCATAGGGGAGGTGGATGGGGCAGATCCAGGTTGGGGGCTATAGTCCATGGCATCATAGTTCTCTTTCTCGCAGTCTATGGCATTCGCTCACATACCGCGCTGCTATCTCCACCGCTCTCTCTTCTTCTCCCAGCAAGATATATGTTTTCTCTTCCTCCTTCATGGTGATGAAGTCTGGGAAGAGATGTGAGAGTCTCCTGAAGTGAGTGTCCCTCACTGCTGAGTATTTGGAGCAGTGTAGCAGGAAGTGGGTTTCGTCCTCTATGGCCTCCTGGTCACAGTGTTGGCACAGTCTTTCCTCCCTGGGCTTGTAGCTCTGCCTGTGTCGGCCACATTCGATGGCCAGACTGTGGGCACTGAGTCTATATCGGCTCAGGATCTGGCGGTCTGTGGGGTCACTCTACACTCTACACTCTACACTTTATACCCTACACTCTATACCCTACACTCTATACCCTACACGCTATACCCTACACTCTACACCTTACACTCTATACCCTACACTCTATACCCTACACTCTATACCCTACACTCTATACCCTACACTCTACACTCTATACCCTACACTCTATACCCTACACTCTATACCCTACACTCTACACCATACACTCTATACCCTACCCTCTATACCTTACACTCTATACCCTACACTCTACACAGTATACCCTAAACTCTATACCTTACACTCTACACTCTATACCCTACACTCTATACCATACACTCTATACCCTACACTCTATACCCTACACTCTACACTTTATACACTACACTCTATACCCTACACTCTATACCCTACACTCTACACCATACACTCTGTACCTTACCCTCTATACCTTACACTCTATACCCTACACTCTACACAGTATACCCTACACTCTATTCCCTACACTCTATACCCTACACTCTACACTTTATACCCTACACTCTATACCCTACACTCTATACCCTACACTCTACACTATACACTCTATACCCTACCCTCTATACCTTACACTCTATACCCTACACTCTACACAGTATACCCTACACTCTATACCCTACACTCTACACTCTATACCCTACACTTTATACCATACACTCTATACCCTACACTCTATACCCTACACTCTACACTCTACACACTATACCCTACACTCTATACCCTACACCCTACACTTTATACCCTACACTCTATACCCTACACTCTATACCCTACACTCTATACCCTACACTCTATACCCTACACTCTACACCCTACACTCTACACTCTATACCCTACACTCTATACCCTACACTCTATACCTACACTCTATACCCTACACTCTACACTTTATACCCTACACTCTATACCCTACACTCTATACCCTACACTCTATACCCTCCACTCTATACCCTACACTCTACACTCTACACCCTACACTTTACACTCTATACCCTACACTCTATACCCTACACTCTACACTCTACACCCTACACTTTACACTCTATACCCTACACTCTATACCCTACACTCTACACTTTATACCCTACACTCTATACCCTACACTCTATACCCTACACTCTATACCCTACACGCTATACCCTACACTCTATACACTACACTCTATACCCTACACTCTATACCCTACACTCTACACCCTACACTCTATACCCTACACTCAAGATTCAAGATTCAAGATTCAAAGAAGCTTTATTGGCAGGACCAAATACACATCAGTTTTGCCAAAGCAAGTGTATAGAGGCAATAGGGATAGGGACTGAGGGGATGTTGGGTAGGAGCTGTGGGGGGAGGTGGATGGGGCAGATCCAGGTTGGGGGCTATAGTCCATGGCATAGGGGAGGTGGATGGGGCAGATCCAGGTTGGGGGCTATAGTCCATGGCATAGGGGAGGTGGATGGGGCAGGTTCAGGTTGGGGGCTATAGTCCATGGCATAGGGGAGGTGGATGGGGCAGGTCCATTGTGGGGGCTATAGTCCATGGCATAGGGGAGGTGGATGGGGCAGATCCAGGTTGGGGGCTATAGTCCATGGCATCATAGTTCTCTTTCTCGCAGTCTATGGCATTCGCTCACATACCGCGCTGCTATCTCCACCGCTCTCTCTTCTTCTCCCAGCAAGATATATGTTTTCTCTTCCTCCTTCATGGTGATGAAGTCTGGGAAGAGATGTGAGAGTCTCCTGAAGTGAGTGTCCCTCACTGCTGAGTATTTGGAGCAGTGTAGCAGGAAGTGGGTTTCGTCCTCTATGGCCTCCTGGTCACAGTGTTGGCACAGTCTTTCCTCCCTGGGCTTGTAGCTCTGCCTGTGTCGGCCACATTCGATGGCCAGACTGTGGGCACTGAGTCTATATCGGCTCAGGATCTGGCGGTCTCTGGGGTCACTCTACACTCTACACTCTACACTTTATACCCTACACTCTATACCCTACACTCTATACCCTACACGCTATACCCTACACTCTACACCTTACACTCTATACCCTACACTCTATACCCTACACTCTATACCCTACACTCTATACCCTACACTCTACACTCTATACCCTACACTCTATACCCTACACTCTATACCCTACACTCTACACCATACACTCTATACCCTACCCTCTATACCTTACACTCTATACCCTACACTCTACACAGTATACCCTAAACTCTATACCTTACACTCTACACTCTATACCCTACACTCTATACCATACACTCTATACCCTACACTCTATACCCTACACTCTACACTTTATACACTACACTCTATACCCTACACTCTATACCCTACACTCTACACCATACACTCTGTACCTTACCCTCTATACCTTACACTCTATACCCTACACTCTACACAGTATACCCTACACTCTATTCCCTACACTCTATACCCTACACTCTACACTTTATACCCTACACTCTATACCCTACACTCTATACCCTACACTCTACACTATACACTCTATACCCTACCCTCTATACCTTACACTCTATACCCTACACTCTACACAGTATACCCTACACTCTATACCCTACACTCTACACTCTATACCCTACACTTTATACCATACACTCTATACCCTACACTCTATACCCTACACTCTACACTCTACACACTACACCATACACTCTATACCCTACCCTCTATACCTTACACTCTATACCCTACACTCTAAACAGTATACCCTACACTCTATACCTTACACTCTACACTCTATACCCTACACTCTATACCATACACTCTATACCCTACACTCTATACCCTACACTCTACACTTTATACACTACACTCTATACCCTACACTCTATACCCTACACTCTACACCATACACTCTGTACCTTACCCTCTATACCTTACACTCTATACCCTACACTCTACACAGTATACCCTACACTCTATTCCCTACACTCTATACCCTACACTCTACACTTTATACCCTACAATCTATACCCTACACTCTATACCCTACACTCTACACTATACACTCTATACCCTACCCTCTATACCTTACACTCTATACCCTACACTCTACACAGTATACCCTACACTCTATACCCTACACTCTACACTCTATACCCTACACTTTATACCATACACTCCATACCCTACACTCTATACCCTACACTCTACACTCTACACACTATACCCTACACTCTATACCCTACACTCTATACCCTACACCCTACACTTTATACCCTACACTCTATACCCTACACTCTATACCCTACACTCTATACCCTACACTCTACACTCTACACTCTATACCCTACACTCTATACCCTACACTCTATACCCTACACTCTATACCCTACACTCTACACTTTATACCCTACACCCTACACTCTATACCCTACACTCTATACCCTCCACTCTATACCCTACACTCTACACTCTACACCCTACACTTTACACTCTATACCCTACACTCTATACCCTACACTCTACACTTTATACCCTACACTCTATACCCTACACTCT